>NW_013676213.1:2098-6147 GCF_000517525.1 Limulus polyphemus
AGATACGGGATAGTTCTAGAAACAAGAGGGCGTGAGAATTGTCACGTGATCTCGATGACGCAACAGTATGTATGAAATTCTGACATCAAAGTTCTATAGTATACAGGTTTCTGTATAATCAGTTTATTAATAGCGTGATTTAATACGCTTTTTTCTTACGTTTTCCGTTTATAAATTATTAATAAGACAGTCGCTCTTTGAACTGTCCAACAGAACAAACCTTGCGACATTAAACGTAAGGGTAAAATGGGATTTTCCTTTTCTGGCGTTGTTTGTAATGGAAAACTAATATATTTTAAAATTTGACCAAATATCTTCACTGCATTTAATAGATTAACACTAAATTCTATCGGGACTGGCGTGAAAAAAGTGACCACGAGAGGATCAGAAAGAAAGATGACCAGCTTTATAAGTGAATTCATGAGAGCTGGGTAAAAACCGAATGTGTCCGCCGCGGCGTGACGTTAGTTTTCCAATCTTAACTTTTATCTTTAGCAAAACAACTGTATGGTGCGTTAATATTAATCACTGATTAAATCCTTGTTTTCCTTTTCGTCCCCCTCTTTCAATTGCTGCTACGAGACAAACTAACAGGGGCGTTATCCCCAACAAACTTATGACAATTGTTCTACATTCTAGGCAACCAGGTCGGATATTCTACCTAGCACTGAGACCGGATCTTTGTTTATTAACAACGTTTCGAATGCAGCTTTTCTTACTCAGAATAACTTAACGTTTATTGCAAACAGAAGTCAATGAACTCGAACTTCTTTCGTTGGAAGTCAAGTGTGAGTACTCCACGACGTCAAGGTTTCGCTAACAACCACCCGTGCGTTAGGGACGCTGAAAACACGCATCGCTAAACATGCTTAGAAATTAGGTTAATACAGTTAGAATGGGAACAGGAATTCTCTGTAACGGGGATGATAAAGCGATGTTTCTACGGAAAGGGCATGGCAACCAGTGACACAAAAATATATATATACATTGTTTGTACTTAGTATCAGTGACATTGAGATTATAACAATACCTCCATTGTTTCGGTTACTATGATAAACGATGCTCATTTTTTTCCTAAGTGTTACGAAGAAGTAAAAAAGTGTTAAAATGAAAAATTAAGACTGATAAACACACATTCGTTTCAAATATTTCTACTGTAATAGATGTATTCCGCAGGATCCCCGAAAGTGTTTTGTTTCAAGAGTAAATAAAACTAAAATTAAAACTACTAGATATTTTTATTTCTTGCTTTTGAAGTTCATATGTCATGCTGTGTTGTAGCTAAAGAGTGCATAATTCTTCTCGTGATTCATGGCATACGCACGTTTTACTGACGTAACGACAGTACAAATTGCAACTTTAAGCGTCCTTTATGTGATGTAATTTAAGTGTGTATTGACTGACTGACAGACAACACACCACTGTATAGTGGTGAGAGTGGCTAAAGCAGGTGATCCATCCAGGCCCCCTTTCGGAGAAATTAAGCTGATAAAGAAATGTAATGATGTTTGGATACTAATAAAAGTCTCTCCTGCGTCGGTTTGTGACACATAAACTATTTAGATAAAAACATAAAACATTTAAATTATCATAAACGAAACCCCCTGGTTGCTCAGCAGTACACTTGAGGGCTTAAAACGCTAAATATAGGGGTTCGATATCCTCTGTAGTTATGAACTTTAAAAACATCATAAAAGAAAGAAACTTCGAATAAGGGTTAACAATAAGGGTTAACAATAGCATCAAATATATTATTATTGTATGTGAACGGTGTATATTACTGTAGATAACTATAAGCTCAAGGTTTGATATGTGAACGGTGTATATTACTGTAGACAACTATAAGCTCAAGGTTTGATATGTGAACGGTGTATATTACTGTAGACAACTATAAGCTCAAGGTTTGATATGTGAACGGTGTATATTACTGTAGATAACTATAAGCTCAAGGTTTGATATGTGAACGGTGTATATTACTGTAGATAACTATAAGCTCAAGGTTTGATATGTGAACGGTGTATATAACTGTAGACAACTATAAGCTCAAGGTTTGATATGTGAACGGTGTATATAACTGTAGATGTCAAACCTTGAGCTTATAGTTACACCGTTCACATGTCTACAGTAATATGTCAAACCTTGAGCTTATAGTTATGTGAACGGTGTATATAACTGCAGATAACTATAAGCTCAAGGTTTGATATGTGAACGGTGTATATAACTGTAGATAACTATAAGCTCAAGGTTTGATATGTGAACGGTGTATATTACTGTAGATAACTATAAGCTCAAGGTTTGACATGTGAACGGTGTATATTACTGTAGATAACTATAAGCTCAAGGTTTGATATGTGAACGGTGTATATAACTGTAGATAACTATAAGCTCAAGGTTTGATATGTGAACGGTGTATGTTACTGTAGATAACTATAAGCTCAAGGTTTGACATGTGAACGGTGTATATTACTGTAGATAACTATAAGCTCAAGGTTTGACATGTGAACGGTGTATATTACTGTAGATAACTATAAGCTCAAGGTTTGACATGTGAACGGTGTATATAACTGTAGACAACTATAAGCTCAAGGTTTGACATTCATTTCTCACACATATATAAATCGGTACTATTTGTCTGTTTGGCAATAGAGCCAAACCACATTGGACTATCTGTTGTGTCCACCACGAAGAATCGAGCCCCAGATCTTAGCGTTGTAACTTATCGCTGCCCTACCGGTATTGTGAAAAATCTATATAACTGGAAGGAGTTAGAGACAAAACGTATGCTACTTTAACTCTTTGTTTGTTGTTAACACAAATCTACAAAATAAGCTATTGTTCTCCGTCGAGAGCGAGTTTTGAAACCTGATTTATAGCGTTGTCAGCTCTCAGATTGGAGGAAGAGGTCCCTACGAACTTAGCTCTCAGACTTACCACTGAACCACCGAGGAGCTGCTTTAAATATTAGAAGAGAAGATAGTAAAACAATTGTAAAATAAGCGTAATATATATGTATCATTAGAGACCTAGTTTGTTTAAGGTGAGAAACGAGAGTTTTTTTTCGTCTGCTTCGTATTTATGAGATCAAAACTTGTCGCAGCTTTCCTTGTTTAAAGTTGTGAGCTTATAATTTGCTTTTAATGTAAGTTGGTGTAAACCTTGTTTAAAGTTATGGGCTTGTAATTTGCTGTTGATGTGAATTGGTGTAAACTTTGTTTAAAGTTGCGAGCTTATAAGTTGCTTTTAATGTAAGTTGGTGTAAACCTTGTTTAGAGTTCCGAGCTTATAAGTTACTGTTAATGTAATTGGAGTGAACCTTGTTTTTTACGCCAACTTACATTAAAAGCAACTTATAAGCTCACAATTTCAAACAAAGTTTACACCAATTCACATCAACAGCAAATTATAAGCCCATAACTTTAAACAAGGTTCATACCAATTTACATTAACAGCAACTTATAAAATTACTACTTTGTCAAGATTCACACCCTTTAAAGTTAACAGAAACTTATAAGCTCGCAGATTTAAAATAAGATCAACGCTTTTATAAATTAGCAGCAACTTATTAAATTGAATCTTTAAAACAAGGCTCGCATCCTCACAAATTTATTATCAGTTTATAATATCTTGAAGATCGGTAGATCTAGTAAAGTTTTCTCTGTCAGAAAAAACTTAGTGTTAAGACAGTGATTTCTACAAGTTTAATCGAATTCCCATCAAGACGAATAATCTGGAATATTCCAGATTACAAAACTGAAAAGATGAGTAACTTAAATATAAACATCACATTCAGCTACCACACTTAAATCTGAAGACTGTTATAACTAATGTTGGTTAAATATAAACATCACATTCAGCTACCACACTTAAATCTGAAGACTGATATAACTAATGTTGGTTAAATATAAACATCACATTCAGCTACCACACTTAAATCTGAAGACTGTTATAACTAATGTTGGTTAAATATAAACATCACATTCAGTTACCACACTTAAATCTGAAGACTGTTATAACTAATGTTGGTGAAATATAAACATCACATTCAGTTA
>NW_013676213.1:6865-9489 GCF_000517525.1 Limulus polyphemus
TGTCAACAATAGCAAGTGGAAGAAATCAGTTTTATCACGTGTCAACAATAGCAAGTGGAAGAAATCAGTTTTATCACGTGTCAACAATAGCAAGTGGAAGAAATCAGTTTTATAACGTGTCAACAACAGCAAGTGGAAGAAATCAGTTTTATCACGTGTCAACAATAGCAAGTGGAAGAAAACAGTTTTATAACGTGTCAACAACAGCAAGTGGAAGAAATCAGTTTTATCACGTGTCAATAATAGCAAGTGGAAGAAATCAGTTTTATCACGTGTCAATAATAGCAAATGGAAGAAATCAGTTTTATCACGTGACAACAATAGTAAGTGGAAGAAATCAGTTTTATCACGTGTCAACAATAGCAAATGGAGGAAGTCAGTTTTATCACGTGTCAACAATAGCAAATGGAGGAAGTCAGTTTTATCACGTGTCAACAATAAGAACTTAAGATATTGCTGAAATATGATTAAAGAAGATTAACCAAGAATTTGTTGGCTTTGAAACAAAATAAATGAACTTATCTAAATAAATTTTTGTATTACAAATTTATACAATTTAATTATGTTAATATATAATTGCCTCTATTTAATTCAGTAAAAGTTAATATCACAGAAAATATTAGTTGCCTAAATTTGCATGTCAAATGTTTCGCGCCAACAGAGGGAGACAGTGAATTGTTTGTTTTTGAATTTCGCGCAAAGCTACACGAGGGCTATCTGCGTTAGCCGTCCATAATTTAGCAGTGTAAGACTAGAGGGAAGGCAGCTAGTCATCACCACCCACCGCCAACTCTTGGGCTACTCTTTTACCAACGAATAGTGGGATTGACCGTCACATTATAACGTCCCCACGGCTGAAAGGGCGATCATGTTTGGTGGGACGGGAATTAAACGGATGAAGAAACTACTCTTTGTAATCGACTAACCACGAATCTTTACTTTAACGTAATGAACACGGTGAACTGATTAGAATTACAGAGACCAACTGAATGCTGGAATGTTAGACTGGACTTTTGATATTCTAGGGTATTGTAGACGGTTTCATCTACAATTCCGAAAATTAATTATGTTGGATTAACTAAATTGAATCGACTAAAATAACTAAATTAATTTAAACTGATAAATAGATAGTGTTGCAAATTGAGTCAATTTGTGCCTCAAGCGCGAGCCAATAGAGGTGGGGCGACAGTGGCGCCTTTAATACTTTGCAACAGTGCTTTATTTCTAACATAACATCCTTTGTCATTTCATTTTGAAGTAATTTAATAATTAGCAACTTCGATCAATCATTATAAATTTCTGAATTTGTATATCGACTAATACTAATTTAACTATTTTGTAAACGCCCTCGGTAACTCAGTGGCTAGTTTGAGGGTTTATAAGGCCAAATATAACTAATTCATTAAATCTACGGAATTTTTGGCGATAATTACAGAAATTAAAGCCCCCCCCCCCCGAGTACTGGAATACAGAGAATTGATTAAAGAAGTGGTAATAAATAATGTTTCCCAACATGACTTGTAAAACATTAATAAATATAATGACAGGGTTAAAACTTTAAAATAAATGAATAGTTAATAATGATAGTTTAAAATAATAAAATAAATTACCAATTAATATATATAAAGAGGGTTTACGGCCACAAAATAAATGAATAATTAATAAATATAATAAGAGTTTTAAATTATGAATTAATGAATAAATACAAACTGTCAAAGCACCCTCTGTAATAAGTTACCCTCGTCAACAGTGCACAATTATATTACACACTTGTTAATAAACTTAGGCTACATATAATATAGTTGCAGAAAGAACCCGACAACGTTATTTAAACTGGCGTGTCTGTTCTGATGATTAGTAAGACTGCTTGATATTAATTTCGAAGAAGAAAAGAGAGAGAGAGAAACGAGAATCCACGATTCAACATGTTTCGTATGTTGAAAGTTGGCGTTGTTCCTTTGAACGAAGATATTATTGAGCGAGAAAGGATTAGGCCTTGTTAGGGTTATACAACCAGGACAAGGTCAACAAACTTAATGCGGAATGAGGAGATAAAAACGTTTAGTGTTTTTTATTAGAGCATTCTGGAATTCAGCTCCTGCTCTTTTTGTAAGTACAGTCTGATAGTTCTTTTTTTTCTTTTACAAGTAGGTAGTTAGCATTCTTGAATTCAGACCCTGTCTTTTTGACAAACATAATCTTATCATTAGTAAATTCAGCGTCTGTTTATTCATACGTGTACGCTCGCCAATACTAGATACAACCCCGTTTTCTTAGAATTAGGTACTTAACAGTTGTAGGTTCGGTTATTTTATTTTCTTATAATTGACTAATAAAAATACGATTTAAACAAGGGCAATTGAAATGTGAATTTAACAATTAAAAGAAATACATTGTAATTCAACAATATCTCCTTAACACACCTATATATATACATTATCTTATAGATTTTAATACCTACAGCAATCAAATGCAATTTATATATGCCCCTAGTGTTTGTTTGTTTTGAATTTCGCGCAGGACTATTACGAGGACTATTTGCGCTAGCCGTCCCTAATTTAGCAGTGTAAGACTAGAGGGAAGGCAGCTAGTCTCTTTTACCAACGAATAGTGGGATTGACCGT
>NW_013676213.1:9596-10338 GCF_000517525.1 Limulus polyphemus
GTGTGACGGGGATTCGAACCCGCGATCTGCAGATTGCGAGTCGAGCGCCCTAACCACCTGGCCATGCCGGGCCTATGCCCCTAGTGAGAGAGTAATAGTACTAGAAATAAGAAGATCCGCCATTTTCCATAGTGGCTACAAGTAAAACAGACGTGAACAGTACGCATTAGTTTATCTTTCAATTTCTCTATGGTAAACAACACAGAAGGTAATTTTTAAAAAACTTTTTTTTATATTTTTTCCAGTCAATGCTCTCAACTTGTCTTTTGTTTCAATAGTTACACGAACATTCTCGAGAAGCAATTGTATTTAATGTGTTATAATAATATTTTTTACTCTAATTGAATCAGACTATAAATACTGTGAAAAGCTACTTTATAAGAACTGCAAGTTTTTAGTTATTAAAACTTTATCATGATCAGTTTATATTATTTCATACGTCTTTTATTTAATTCATAAGATATCATATTACAACTTATATCTGATTTAATTAAAAGCAAAACGTTTTGCTTTAAATATCAAATAATTACTTTTATGAAAATTGTTTGTTTGTTTGAAGTTAAGCACAACGCTACACAATGGGTTATCTGTGCTCTGCCCACCACGGGTATCGAAACCCGGTTTCTAGCGTTGTAAATCCGCAAACATGCCGCTGTGCTACTGGGGGGTGGGGCTTTTATGAAAATAAAAACATGTTATGTTCATGGTTATTTATTATATTTCCGATGGAGTTCAAATTTTA
>NW_013676213.1:11252-17099 GCF_000517525.1 Limulus polyphemus
CCTCTAGTCTTACACTGCTAAATTAGGGACGGCTAGCGCAGATAGCCCTCGTGTAGCTTTGTGCGAAATTCAAAACAAACAATTCAATGCTATTTTATTGTAACATTTCAACGTTTCTAGAAAAAACAAGTAATTTTACTTCACGAATCGTGACCAGAATTTGTTTATAATGTGTATTTGGTAGAGTATGTTAGTATGATTTATAACATTATAATTCCTAATAAATAGTTTTTTAAATTATACTTCTGGTTATTATCATTTTAGTTCTTACAACTCAAACTGTTGGGAACTTTTATTAACGTTGCACATCTGCTGATCTATGCAGTCTCAAGCTTTCCTTAATTTAAACACCTTGTGCAATAAACTTGGAAGTGTTTTAATGAAAGTCTCCCTTAAATCTCTATGATATAGTACTGGTAACACCCCTAAACCCCTCCACTTCAGAAATGGTCTAGTAACAAGCATGATTTGCCCTCTGGTAAGCGTTATCGAGGAGTACCCTATAATTCGTTTAATTATTTTTTTATATTTTTCTCTCATGAAGAAATTGGATACACTCTGGCTGCCCCGCCTCGCGTAATGATCAGAAATAGGTACTATTCCGTTAAACCCCGCAAAGTTTTTACTATATGGATAGAATGCATATTTATATGTGTTTTTTATATCCATATATTTATATTTATAAATTTATATAATTATAAATACTTATAAATATAAATATTTATTTATTTATATATTTTTAAAAGTTATAAAAAATGCGTGAGAAAAGTACCCAGAAATATTGAAAAAAATCACGCACAGATAGCGACAAAAATATACCAACAACTTATCATAACTCTTTGGTTTGTTTGTTTGTTTTTAATTAAGCACAACGCTACACAATGGGGTATCTGTGCTCTGCCCACCACGGGTATCGAAACCCGGTTTCTAGCGTTGTAAATCCGCAAACATGCCGCTGTGCTACTGGGGGGGGGGGGGGGTTATGAAAATAAAAACATGTTATGTTCATGGTTATTTATTATATTTCCGATGGAGTTCAAATTTTAAATCATCCAATGAAAAAAGAAGGTTTAAGGTCTCGTTCTTAGTAATGTGTCGTAAATGTTACCAAGACAACGTAGCATGGTGGTCTTCATACACGCGTGAACTCTCGGGACTAAGGGGAAAAATGTACATGCTGGTCATCAGCATAGTGGTCATCAAACACACGTTAATTCCCGGAAGAAGGGGAAAATGTACACGCTGGGCAACAGCATGGTGATCTTTAAGTATAACTTAATTTCCACACAAAAGAAAATGTTACCGTGCTGGTCCATTGTACAGAAGAAAAATATGGCCCCCCAAATGCTTCTCTTTCGATGTGCAAAAGAAAAATGTTGCCAAAACGTTTTATGTACCTACCGATATACAGAAAAAAAATGTGGCTGGTCACAGCGTTTTGTATCCGTTTCACTACGCGAGAAAAAAAAAATGTAGTCACAAAGTTTTACTTCTGTTACGGTAAAAATAATCTTA
The DNA here is from genome assembly GCF_000517525.1 of Limulus polyphemus. Lineage (NCBI taxonomy): Eukaryota > Metazoa > Arthropoda > Merostomata > Xiphosura > Limulidae > Limulus > Limulus polyphemus. The sequence goes on from NW_013676213.1 coordinate 12,768, forward strand.
TAATAAAATTTTAAATTTGGTAAGGAACTTGTAATTCTATCCTGTAATCATTCTGTCGGGTGGAAAAGATACGTTCTCGGTTCTATGATTTCTGAATTACTACAAAAAAAAAACAAACGAAAAACCGTTGAGGTAAAAAAAAAATGTGTATGCATGTTTCGCATGCACACTTTAATCTTCAACAATCCGCCCAGGCAATGCAACCCGAAGGCGAACGACCTGTTTGCACGATACTGTTATTTACGTAACGTCGTCACGCAGAACTCGGCGAAGTAGGTCAGCAACCACAGCCATTATAATGTGGGCTGTCCTTGGCCTTCCCAGCAGACCGAGACACTGTCAGTAGCTTATTGGCCTAGTGATTCTCTGTTTCCGGGTTAGTAGGACCAGTAGAAGGTCATGATCTGCGGTTCTAGGAAATTAGTCGGACAATAAGAATGGCCGTAGTGTTGGACAAGACAAAACCTGTTTCTGGACATTGGTTTCCGTGGGATTAAACAACATTCTGGCACTGATTATCCTCCTAATTTTGACAGAATATTCTTGGATAAGCTTTCCAAGTTTTTTTTTTTCTTTTTTACAGTTACTTATTTTTTTTTTCCTGTGTTCCAATTTCATGGAATAAAATCCAGAGCGAATTAGAACTTGTTGTGTTCTAATTACATAATATATGTCACCAGTTAAAACCTTCCACACTGCTCGTTGATGTAGAGTAGCTATAAAACGGGAGGGGGCTGTTTTTTGCAGCCTCATTAAATGTTTTACGAACATATAATTTATGGTATATAAAGATTAAGAAACCTTGGAAACAGTTAAGATGTTTCAACAAGTTATATTTTTATCTTTTAAATTAAACTGATGAACGTTTCTAAAAGTACAAGGATAATTTCAAGAATCAATTTTATAAATGGCTATGTTAAGTTAATTTATTTACTTAATAATGTTACCTTTGATAAATTATGGTCATTTAAAGGATTTTGTTTCTTTGGTTTTGAATTTCGCGCAAAGCTACACGAGGGCTATCTGCGCTAGCCGTCCCTAATTTAGCAGTGTAAGACTAGAAGGAAGGCAGCTAGTCATCACCACCCACTGCCAACTCTTGGGCTACTCTTTTACCAACGAATAGTGGGATTGACCGTCACATTATAACGTCTCCACGGCTGAAAGGGCGAGCATGTTTGGTGTGACGGGGATTCGAACCCGCAGATTGCGAGTCGAGCTCCTTAACCACCTGGCCATGCCGGGCCATTTTGTTTTTGATCTTTTTTATTTAAAAAAAAGATCTCCAACTGTCCCCTGAAGGTTGCTAAGCCCACATCTCGTCTGATCTTTGTTGTTTTATTATTAAGCACAAAGCTACACAAAGGGCTGTCCGTGCTCTGCCCACCACGAATATCGAAACCCGGTTTCTAGCATTATATTCCACAAACATACTGCTGTGCCACTGGGGGGCACCTGATTTTATTGTTTAACACATTTAACAGACATATGTAACTGTTTCTTTATAAACATTTACCCCCCATCCTAAAGGATACTTAAAGCATTCATTTCATAATCTAGGAGACACTCCAGTCTTAAAACGTGAATATATAAAAATTACAAAAACTTTTTTTTTCCCTTGTGGAACAATAGCATAAGGTATATCATAATTTTTCTTATCGTTTCGCCTGCACAGCCCGTGAATCTCGGAATTCATGGCTCCCGTCTCATTCCCCTAAAAACTCGCTCCGCACATTAAGGCCGTAAGTGCTTTTTAAAAGTAACAGTCAAGTAAGAGTAGCCCAAGTGTTGGCGGTGGGTACTGCTGGCTATGCGCAGGTAGCCCTTTGTGTAGATTTGCGTAGTAACTTTAGGATGTGTTTGAAAATAATTTTTGATACCAAAACCAATGGGGAAATATTACGTTGTTAGTTTGTGGTGCAGCTTAAGTTAAAGATAAGACAGGTTTACAGATCTTAAATGTATTAAACTTCCAACTTCAATCGTTAATCTAAAGTGCAGGAAGTATCCAGTCAACAGGGGAAATTACGTGTCACATCCAAACATACGACATTCTCTGACATTGTATTCTGTCTGTTTGTTAATCAAATATTTCACAAACACGTCTACACATAACATTGTTTCGACATTGTAAAAATACCACTTTTAATCAGTACTCGGCTATTGTCGAACCGTCAATCAGGATCTTATATTTCGACATTTTTACGTTAAGATATATATTTGTTTTTTCCTTCGGCGAATAATAGCATCTAAAACTAGCATCTCAAATTAACGTTTAAAATCGGTACATCAAATTAATGTCTAAATCAACGTCTGAAATTGACATCTCAAATTAACGTTTAAAATTGGTACATCAAATTAATGTCTTGAATCAACGTCTGAAATTGGCATCTCAAATTAACGTTTAAAATTGGTACATCAAATTAATGTCTAAATCAACGTCTAAAATTGACATCTCAAATTATCGTTTAAAATTGGTAAATCAAATTAATGCCTTGAATCAACGTCTAAAATTGGCTTCTCAAATTAACGTCTAAAAATTAGTACATCAAATTAATGTCTCAAACTAACGTCTAAAATTGGCATCTCAAATTCAAGTTTAAAATTAACGTCTCAAACTGGCGTCTGTGATATATTTTTTTTTACGTGTTATTCAGAAACTGAATTTTATATGGCTACTGATATAATTATATATCACCATATATTTTTTGCCACAAGTTGAAACGTTACAATTACATAAACAATCACCAAGGAAAATTACAGTAATTATCAGGTTTAGTCACAGTTAATCTCGCTCAACAAAACTTGAAATTACGGTACTTGCCTCTCAATCAAGCGGAGTTACTAAGTGTTCTCCACAAACCCACGATGGTCCATAAACGCTCCAGCCCCTGTAGGGAGCGGGTGACAAAGTTTAAAACACACAAGACGCGGAGCGCGGTTCTTGGTTGTTGATTTCAGAGAAGGAAGGCAAGAACTAACATTGAGGTATCTCTGTTCTCCAAGTCCTGTGTGTTTATCTACCTGTACTGCTTGGCTGACCCAGTACCTGCAGCCACACGGAGGAAGTTCTGCTCTATTTCAGATGTCTGAAGATTGTGGCTTGGACGGAACCTAGGGTATGACCTATTTCGGTGTGCAAGGTTCCCGATCATTGACTTGGAACTACTTCAGCTAGGTCAGGATCAAGGTCAGCTGGTTAAAGGTGTCCAGACACATGACCATCAGCCCATTTTGGTTGCTGACACCTGGTGTATAACACCTCGCAACGGGTGATTATTACACGAAGTGTCACACAGGTTTATAAGCTCTTACAACTTTCTCTTATTTTGATGTTTGTGTCACATACAGAAGAAAGAAAACGTTGTGATCACTCTTAACTCCAACACACGATGAGATAATAGGGCAGTAGTTTGATAAGCCTACGATTATGGCACAAACGAAGACTAAAATATATATATAGTGTGTAATGTTTTGAGGTACACAGTTTGACGCTCCCTAGTGGCTCAGCGGAAAATCTGTAGGATGATAACGCTAAAAACGTGGTTTCGATACCCGTGGTGGGCACAGCACAAATAGCCCTTTCTCTAGCTTTGTGCTTAACAATAAATAAACACAGTTTGACAGCAAAAACAGTGGTGATTACAAATTAATTTTTATTTCAAGAAAACATGAAATTACCGTATTAATTAGACAGTTGTATTTTGCAATTCGCACAAAGCTACTCAAGGGCTTGATTGTTGATTAGTCGTAAATAAGTTAAGAAAAGAAAGGCTTGATCTGATTTTACCTACTTCAAGTGGAATTCTATATTTTAGACGTGCACATCAAGACACACTATAAAAAAAACCTGCAGGACACACTCTGTGTTATTAACAGCAGTGATAATTTAGCGATTTTCCACCCCTGTAGCTCGGATTGTGGTAATCCAAACTATCACATATTTTCAGTGGATGTGCTCTACTGGACTCTTAATTCACATCTCAACTTTCAAGGCAATCTATTAAGAAATACCTGAGATATAACACCTCAAATTTTGATCGAGTTTCTTCCAACTTTTTTCTTCGCACCAAAAGTACGGAAACTTTATTTGATAGAAAAACATACTTAACTTTTATGGATTTTTTTTTCAACTTTGGTACCTTGATATATTTATTTACAACCTACAATTAGAAGTCTCATTTGGTGTAAATATAAGCCACATGTGCAAAGTTATTCGACAAAAACCGCAAAAATGTAACGTAATTTTTGCGCACGCCTACGCAAAAATTCACGTGAGTTATCGGTCTAACATTTTTACTACAGCTTTATCTAAGAATACAAGTGGCCTTT
>NW_013676213.1:17225-18889 GCF_000517525.1 Limulus polyphemus
CTAGCTCAAGTTTTCAAAAGAATCATGCGGGGGGCGGGATGTTATTATTGACTATTCATTGCCAGCTTTTCGGTAAAAATTTACTAAATTTAATGAAATTATCCAAATTAAAGAGCGATTAGCGTCACTTGATGTTAACTTAAGCAATTAGCGAAAACAATGATGCTTAATATGGCTCTACCCATAGCATGCGGGTGATGACAAGAAACTGTTAATCTAGTTTCCATGGCGTTACTATAAAGAAGTTGTTAACACTGTTTCAGAGAGGAAAAACTACCACGATACATTTTAAAGAATCTGGTTGGTTCTGTAAAGTATAGGTCTGCTCCGAAAAATAGGGTTCAGATCCTAAAGCTAACGTTGGCTACTATCAAGTGTCACTTTCTTATTTGTTGTGGTTTGTTGGTGTGTATTGATAAAAAGTCATGATATCTAATCAAAAATACCATAAGTGTGAAAAGAGGTGTGGCCAAAAAAGTATTCAGTGTGCGACTTAAAGGAATTAAGTCAAAATTATCGCTCAAACTGGTAGCTACACTTATAACATGGATATGAATTTTACAGCAAATATTCATTCATTAGTTAGCTGGGCCGCATTTTTTGTTTTACCCACCATTCTGGCCCATGTTGAACAAAAAATAAGACAATAATATTTACTGTGTTGTATATACAAAATACACTTAATTATTTACTTGAGTAAGGAATTACATTATGTTAATATAACAGTAAGTAAGGAATCACATTATGTTAATATAACAGTAAGTAAGGAATCACATTATGTTAATATAACAGTAAGTAAGGAATCACATTATGTTAATATAACAGTAAGTAAGGAATCACATTATGTTAATATAACAGTAAGTAAGGATAACATTATGTTAATATAACAGTAAGTTAGGAATCACATTATACTAATATGACAGTAAATAAGGGATCACATTATGTTAATATAACAGTAAATAAGGGATCACATTATGTTAATATAACAGTAAATAAGGTCAGCATTGGTTGAGTATTAGACATTTAAACAATACTTACAGAAGTTATCGGTCAGCATTGGTTGAGTATTAGACATTTAAACAATACTTACATAGGTTATCGTTCAGCATTGGTTGAGCAGTTGAACAATACTTACGAAAGCATAATGTGATTCCTTACTTATTATTATATTAGTATAATGTGATTCCTTACTTACTGTTATATTAGTATAATGTGATCCCTTACTTACTGTTATATTAGCATAATGTGATTCCTTACTTACTGTTATATTAGTATAATGTGGTTCCTTACTTATTATTATATTAGCATAATGTGATTCCTTACTTACTGTTATATTAGCATAATGTGATTCTTTACTTATTGTTATATTAGCATAATGTGATTCCTTACTTATTGTTATATTAGCATAATGTGATTCCTTACTTACTGTTATATCAACATAATGTGATTCCTTACTTATTATTATATTAGCATAATGTGATTCGGATAACTTCTGTAAGTATTGTTTAAATGTCTAATACTCAACCAATGCTGACCGATAACTTCTGTAAGTATTGTTTAAATGTCTAATACTGAACCAATGCTGACCGATAACTTCTGTAAGTATTGTTTAAATGTCTAATACTGAACCAATGCTGACCGATAACTTCTGTAAGTATTGTTTA
>NW_013676214.1:0-4755 GCF_000517525.1 Limulus polyphemus
GTTAGGTTCGTTCCTGGTTAAAATCGCTGATATGAAATATTTTGTCAAAATATTAATCGACCGAACAGAAATTGAGAGTAGTTCAATAAATCATTGATATTTTAAGTAACTAGAATATACAATTCTTTAAAGCACTAGATATAGAACAAATAAATATAAATGATTATTAACTTCACTTGGTCACCAAATACACTTATCATTATTACTTAAGAAAGTCCTTACACACCGCATTTTTTCTATGACATTAAAGTTTCTAAAATAATCACTAAGTACTTGTACAGGTACCTTTGTGTCCACCAGGAATCAGGTGAGGTTTCCTCTCATTGTATCCAATATACCCTGGGATCCCTAATTTAAAAAAACACCACAAAAAATAATTGTTCCGTAATTTAAACCTAAATCTTAAAAAAATCATTTCTACTGAGGTATATCTATCAAATGATATAACACATCACTGGAAGTATTTGTTTTTTATGATAAACCTGTCAGAGATTCATTCATCTTAAGTGTTCCTATTGCGAAACTTTCAACACAGAAGCGACGTTTCTAGAAATTCGAGTGCAAAATAGAAACATATAGAAATTCTTGTACAACTATAAAACAATGAGTCAAAATGTTCATTAAATATAGCAAATTCAAATACCATCCATACTGTTGATCCTGTTTGCCCCTTTATTAGTGCAAACTTCAAAAAGCGTTAATTACATAAAAATGATAACACACGCTATTGAAGCTCTCAAAAACTAGCATTCAACTAATTATACATTCCAACACACACGAAGAAACCCTTGAATTCATAAGTAAAGTATACCAGCTTTATTGATATCTCCATTTTTCTCTGCTTTCCTCAATTAACCTACAATTAAATAAAGTGTGGTTAAACTATAGCTGATACGTTTGAAAGATGGATAGTCTAATGTGCCTGGTCTAACAGATTTTTACCATAGAAGATACCAAGTTACTGCAGTCATGATAATCCTTGTAAATATTGACTCTTTCACGTTCTACTTTGATACTTTCGTAGATAATATTTCCATAACGCGTACATTTCAATAAAGAATTATATTTGTGGAATTTTGAGAGCAAATAGACAACAAACATGTAAAAAGCCTTGCAAAACTACAAAGAATGAACATTTATTAAACACATCAAATTTAACTATATACAGTAGGGTTTACACTACTTCACCTATTATAAGTACCAAACATGAGAAATGTCTGTTTCGCAGTGTGTGTGTGTGTGTGTGTGTGTGTGTGTATGCTTATTCTTGCATACTTTATACATTTCTCTGTGCCTTTAATTTTCTTTATCCAGTTCTCAATGATTATCCTTTTTGTCCATCAAATTACATTGAATTGCAGTCACAGACATTTTGGAATTTTATTAGATTGAACAATTTCAGTATTAAATTCTTATAACCAACTGAAATAAGCTGAATAATTCATTTAGCCGTGGGTATGATAATTGTTTCAGTAAAAAGTGATACCACGTCTCTAGCTCTTTGGAAATATGAGTTATTCAAAATGTTCAGAAAAAAATGTAAATTATGCATTTGACACAATAAAGCACTTTGTTAAATTAACAGTTGTTGAAACTAATACGAACAATGTAATGAAGTATCCGACTTAAAAGCTCTAGCTTGTTCAGCTAGATTGGGAAACCTAACCAAATACGTGTTAATAGCAGTCTTTATGAATTTAAAGTGGTATATTTCTGGATGTAGAATGGCCCTGCCAACTTTTAAAAATTGTTAAGTTCGTTCCTGGTTGTAATCGATGATATTAGATATTTCTCAAAATGTACATCGACCGAACAGAAATTGAGAGTAGTTCAATAAATTATTGATATTTTAAGTAACTAAAATATATAATTCTTTAAAGCATAGATATAGAAAAAATCAATATAAATGATTATAAATTTCACTTGGTCTACAAATACACTTATCATTATTACTTCACAAAGTCCTTACACCCCGCATATTTTCTATGACATTAAAGTTTCTAAAATAATCACTAAGTACTTGTACAGGTACCTTTGTGTCCACCAGGAATCAGGTGAGGTTTCTTCATATTGTATCCAATATACCCTGGGATCCCTATTTAAAAACACCACAAGAAACCATTGTACCGTAATTTAAACCTAAATCTTAAAAAAATCATTTCTACTGAGGTATATCTATTCAACTATATGACATACCACTGGAAGTATTTGTTTTTTTGAAAAACCTGTCAGAGATTCATTCACCTTAAGTGTTCCTATTGCGAAACTTTCAACACAGAAGTGACGTTTCTAGAAATTCGAGTGCAGAATAGAAACATATAGAAATCCTTGTACAATTGCAAAACAATGAGTCAAAACGTTCATTAAATACAGCAAATTCAAATACAAACTATACTGTTGATCCTATTTGCCCCTTTTTAGTGCAAACTTCAAAAAGCGTTAATTACATAAATATGATAACACACCCTATTGAAGCTTTCAAAAAATTTACATTCAACTAATTACACATTCCAACATACACGAAGAACCTCTTGAATTGATAAGTAAAGTATACCAGCTTTATTGACCAATACATTTTTCTCTGCTTTCCTCAATTAACCTACAATTAAATAAAGTGTGGTTAAACTATAGCTGATACGTATGGAGGATTGATAGTCTAATGTGCCTGGTCTAACAGTTTTTAGCATAGAAAATACCAAGGTATTGCAGTCATGATAATCCTTGTAAATTTTGATTCTTTCATGTTCTACTTTGATACTTTTGCAGATAATATTTCCATAACGCGTACATTTCAATAAAGAAATATATTTGTGGATTTTCGAGAGCAAATAGACAACAAACATGTAAAAATCCTTGCAAATCTATAAACAATGAACATTTATTAAACACATCAAATTTAACTATATACAGTAGAGTTTACACTACTTCACGTATTATAAGTACCAAATTCTAGAAATTTCTCTTTCACTGTGTATGTCTATACATATACATATACATACATATATGTGCTTATTCTTGCATAGTTTATACATTTCTCTGCGCCTTTTCTTTTCTTTTCTTTTCATCAATTTTTAATGATTATCCTTTTTGTCCATCAAATTACATTGAACTGCAGTCACAGACATTTTGAAAGTCTATTAAATTGTACAATTTCAGTATTAAAGTATTATAACCAACTGAAATAAGATGAATATTTCATTTTGCTATGGGTATAACAATTGTTTCAGTAAAAAGTGATACCACGTCTCTAGCTCTCTTGTAATATGAGTTATTCAAAATGTTCAGAGAAAATGTAAATTATGCATTTGACACAATAAAGAACTATTGTTAAATTAACAGTTGTTGAAACTAATACGAACCCTTAACAATGCAAAGAAGTATCCGACTTAAAAGCTCTAGCTTGTTCAGCTATATTGGGAAAACCCAACCAAATACGTGTTAATAGCAGTTTTTATGAATTTAAAGTGGTATATTTCTGGATGTGGAATGGCCCTGCCAACTTTTAAAGATTGTTAGGTTCGTTCCTCGTTGAAATCGGGGATATTAAATATTTATCAAAATATACATCGACCGAACAGAAAATGATAGTAGTTCATTAAATCATTGATATTTTAAGTATCTAAAATATATAATTCTTTAAAGCACCAGATATAGAAAAAATAAATATAAATGATTATGAACTTCTCTTGGTCACCAAATATACTTATCATTATTACTTCAGAAAGTCCTTACACTCAGCATGTTTTCTCTGACATTAAAGTTTCTAAAATAATCACTAAGTACTTGTACAGGTACCTTTGTGTCCACCAGGAATCAGGTGAGGTTTCCTCTTATTGTATCCAATAAAGCCTGGGATCCCTAATTTAAAAAAAACACCACAAAAATAATTGTACCGTAATTTAAACCTAAATCTTAAAAAAATCATGTGGTATATCTATCCAACTGTATGACATACCACTGGAAGTATTTGTTTTTATGAAAAACCTTTCAGAGATTCATTCATCTTAAGTGTTCCTATTTCGAAATTTTCAACACAGAAGTGATGTTTCTAGAAATTCGAGTGCAAAATAGAAACATATAGAAATCCTTGTACAATTACAAAACAATGAGTCAAAATGTTCATTAAATATAGCAAATTCAAATACAAACTATACTGTTGATCCAATTTGCCCCTTTTTTAGTGCAAACTTCAAAAAGCGTTAATTACATAAATATGATAACACACCCAATTGAAGCTCTCAAAAAATTCACATTCAACTAATTATACATTCCAACACACACGAAGACACCCTTGAATTGATAAGTAAAGTATACCAGCTCTATTGACATCTCCATATTTTTCTGCTTTCCTCAATTAACCTACAATTAAATAAAGTGTGGTTAAACTATCGCTGATACGTTTGAAAGATTGATAGTCTAATGTGCCCGGTCTAACAGTTTGTTAGCATAGAGGATACGAAGGTACTGCAGTCATGATAATCCTTGTAAATGTTGACTCTTTCACGTTCTACTTTGATACTTTTGTAGATAATATTTCCATAACGCGTACATTTCAATAAAGAAATATATTTGTGGATTTTCGAGAGCAAATAGACAACAAATATGTAAGAATTCTTGCAAATCTACAAAACAATGAACATTTATTAAACACATCAAATTTAACTATATACAGTAGGGTTACACTACTTCACCTTTAATAAGTGCCACATTTTAGACATTTCTCTTTCACTGTGTGTGTCTATATATATATATATA
>NW_013676214.1:5696-15509 GCF_000517525.1 Limulus polyphemus
TTCTTATAACCAACTGAAATAAGCTGAATAATTCATTTAGCTGTGGGTATGATAATTGTTTCAGTAAAAAGTGATACCACGTCTCTAGCACTTTGGAAATATGAGTTATTCAAAATGTTCAGAAAAAAATGTAAATTATGCATTTGACACAATAAAGCACTATTGTTAAATTAACAGTTGTTGAAACTAATACGAACAATGCAATGAAGTATCCGACTTAAAAGCTCTAGCTTGTTCAGCTAGATTGGGAAACCTAACCAAATACGTGTTAATAGCAGTCTTTATGAATTTAAAGTGGTATATTTCTGGATGTAGAATGGCCCTGCCAACTTTTAAAAATTGTTAGGTTCGTTCCTGGTTGAAGTCGATGATATTAGATATTTCTCAAAATGTACATCGACCGAACAGAAATTGAGAGTAGTTCAATAAATCATTGATATTTTAAGTAACTAAAATATATAATTCTTTAAAGCATAGATATAGAAAAAATCAATATAAATGATTATAAATTTCACTTGGTCTACAAATACACTTATCATTATTACTTCACAAAGTCCTTACACCCCGCATGTTTTCTATGACATTAAAGTTTCTAAAATAATCACTAAGTACTTGTACAGGTACCTTTGTGTCCACCAGGAATCAGGTGAGGTTTCCTCTTATTGTATCCAATATACCCTGGGATCCCTATTTAAAAAACACCACAAAAAATAATTGTACCGTTATTTAAAACTAAATCTTAAAAGAATCATTTCTACTGTGGTATATCTATTCAACTATATGACATACCACTGGAAGTATTTGTTTTTTTGAAAAACCTGTCAAAGATTCATTCATTTTAAGTGTTCCTATTGCGAAACTTTCAACACAGAAGCGACGTTTCTAGAAATTCGAGTGCAAAATAGAAACATATGGAAATTCTTGTACAATTACAAAACAATGAGTCAAAATGTTCATTAAATATAGCAAATTCAAATACAAACTCCAGTGTTGATCCTATTTGCCCCTTTTTAGTGCAAACTTCAAAAAGCGTTAATTACATAAATATGATAACACACCCCATTGAAGCTCTCAAAAAATTTACATTCAACTAATTATACATTCCAACACACACGAAGAACCCGTTGATTTGATAAGTAAAGTATACCAGCTTTATTGACATCTCCATTTTTCTCTGCTGTCTTCAACTAACCTACAATTAAATAAAGTGTGGTTAAACTATAGCTGATACGTATGAAGGATTGATAGTATAATGTGCCTGGTCTAACAGTTTTTAGCATAGAAAATACCAAGGTATTGCAGTCATGATAATCCTTTTAAATGTTGACTCTTTCACGTTCTACTTTGATACTTTTGCAGATAATATTTCCATTAGAAATATATTTCTATATTGAAATGTACGCGTTATTTTTTACATGTTTGTTGTCTATTTGCTCTCGAAATTCCATATATAGACACACACAGTGAAAGAGAAATGTCTAAAATGTGATACTTATAAAAGGTGAGGCAGTGTAAACCCGACTGTATATAGTTAAATTTGATGTGTTTAATAAATGTTCAATTTTATGTAGTTTTGCAAGAATTATTTTTGCATAGTTTATACATTTCTCTGCGCCCTTAATTTTCTTTTCATCAATTCTCAATGATTATCCTTTTTGTCCATCAAATTACATTTTACTGCAGTCACAGACATTTTGAATGTTTATTGGATTGTACAATTTCAGTATTAAAGTCTTATAACTAACTGAAATAAGCTGAATAATTCATTTCGCTGTGGGTATGATAATTGTTTCAGTAAAAAGTGATACCACGTCTCTAGCTCTCTTGTAATATGAGTTATTCAAAATGTTCAGAAAAAATTTAAATTATGCATTTGACACAATAGAGCACTATTGTTAAATTAACAGTTGTTGAAACTAATACGAACCCTTAACAATGCAAAGAAGTATCCGACTTAAAAGCTCTAGCTTGTTCAGCTAGATTGGGAAAAACCAACCAAATACGTGTTAATAGCAGTCTTTATGAATTTAAAGTGGTATATTTCTGGATGTGGAATGGCCCTGTCAACTTTTAAAGATTGTTAGTTTCGTTCCTGGTTGAAATCGATGATATTAAATATTTGTCAAGATATACATCAACCGAACATAAATTGAGAGTAGTTCAATAAATCATTGATATTTTAATTATCTAAAATGTATAATTCTTTAAAGTACCAGATATTGAAACAATAAATATAAATGATTATAAATTTCACTTGGTCTACAAATACACTTATCATTATTACTTCAGAAAGTCCTTACACCTCGCAAGTTTTCTATGACATTAAAGTTTCTAAAATAATCACTAAGTACTTTTACAGGTACCTTTGTGTCCACCAGGAATCAGGTGAGGTTTCCTCTTATTGTATCCAATATACCCTGGGATCCCTAATTTAAAAAACACCACAAAAAATAATTGTACCGTAATTTAAACCTAAATCTTAAAAAAATCATTTCTACTGAGGTATATCTATTCAACTATATGACATACCACTGGAAGTATTTGTTTTTATGAAAAACCTGTCAGAGATTCATTCATCTTAATTGTTCCTATTTCGAAACTTTCAACACAGAAGTGATGTTTCTAGAAATACGAGTGCAAAATAGAAACATATAGAAATCCTTGTACAATTGCAAAACAATGAGTTAAAATGTTCATTAAATATAGCAAATTCAAATACAAACTATACTGTTGATCCTATTTCCCCTTTTTAGTGCAAACTTCAAAAAGCGTTAATTACATAAAAATGATAACACACGCTATTGAAGCTCTCAAAAACTAGCATTCAACTAATTATACATTCCAACACACACGAAGAACCCCTTGAATTGATAAGTAAAGTATACCAGCTTTATTGACATCTCCATTTTTCTCTGCTTTCCTCAATTAACCTACAATTAAATAAAGTGTGGTTAAACTATAGCTGATACGTTTTAAAGATTGATAGTCTAATGTGCCTGGTCTAACAGTTTTTAGCATAGAAGATACCAAGTTACTGCAGTCATGATAACCCTTGTAAATGTTGACTCTTTCACGTTCTACTTTGATACTTTCGTAGATAATATTTCCATAACTCGTACATTTCAATAACGAAATATATTTGTGGAATTTTGAGAGCAAAAGACAACAAACATGTAAAAAGTCTTGCAAAACTACAAACAATGAACATTTATTAAACACATCAAATTTAACTATATACAGTAGGGTTCACACTGCTTCACCTTTTATAAGTACCAAACATGAGGAACGTCTGTTTCACAGTGTGTATATGTGTATATATACACATATGTGCTTATTCTTGCATAGTTTATACATTTCTCTGCGCCCTTAATTTTCTTTTCATCAATTCTCAATGATTATCTATTTTTGTCCATCAAATTACATTTTACTGCAGTCACAGACATTTTGAAAGTTTATTAGATTGTACAATTTCAGTATTAAAGTCTTATAACTAACTGAAATAAGCTGAATATTTCATTTCGCTATGGGTATGACAATTGTTTCAGTAAAAAGTGATACCACGTCTCTAGCTCTCTGGAAATATGAGTTATTGAAAATTTTCAAAAATAAATGTAAATTATGCATTTGACACAATAGAGCACTATTGTTAAATTAACAGTTGTTGAAACTAATACGAACCTTTAACAATGCAATGAAGTATCCGACTTAAAAGCTCTAGCTTGTTCAGCTAGATTGGGAAACCTAACCAAATACGTGTTAATAGCAGTCTTTATGAATTTAAAGTGGTATATTTCTGGATGTAGAATGGCCCTGCCAACTTTTAAAGATTGTTAGGTTCGTTCCTGGTTGAAATCGATGATATTAAATATTTGTCAAGATATACATCAACCGAACATAAATTGATAGTAGTTCAATAAATCATTGATATTTTAAGTATCTAAAATATATAATTCTTTAAAGCATAGATATAGAAAAAATAAATATAAATGATTATAAATTTCACTTGGTCACCAAATACACTTATCATTATTACTTCAGAATGTCCTTACACCCCGCATGTTTTCTCTGACATTAAAGTTTCTAAAATAATCACTAAGTACTTTTACAGGTACCTTTGTGTCCACCAGGAATCAGGTGAGGTTTCCTCTTGTAGTATCCAATACACCCTGGGATCCCTAATTTAAAAAAAACACCACAAAAATAATTGTACCGTAATTTAAACCTAAATCTTAAAAAAATCATATGGTATATCTATCCAACTGTATGACATACCACTGGAAGTATTTGTTTTTTGAAAAACCTGTCAGAGATTCATTTATCTTAAGTGTTCCTTTTGCGAAATTTTCAACACAGAAGCGACGTTTCTAGAAATTCGAGTGCAAAATAGAAACATACGGAAATTCTTGTACAATTACAAAACAATGAGTCAAAACGTTCATTAAATATAGCAAATTCAAATACAAACTATACTGTTGATCCTATTTGCCCCTTTTTAGTGCAAACTTCAAAAAGCGTTAATTACATAAATATGATAACACACCCTATTGAAGCTCTCAAAAAATTCACATTCAACTAATTATATATTCCAACACACACGAAGAACCCCTTGAATTGATAAGTAAAATATACTAGCTTTATTGACATCTCCATTTTTCTCTGCTTTCCTCAACTAACCTACAATTAAATAAAGTGTGGTTAAACTATAGCTGATGCGTATGAAGGATTGATTGTCTAATGTGCCTGGTCTAACAGTTTTTTAGCATAGAAGATACCAAGGTACTGCAGTCATGATAATCGTTGTATTTGATTCTTTCACGTTCTACTTTGATACTTTTGTAGATAATATTTCCATAACGTGTACATATCAATATAGAAATATATTTGTGGAATTTCGAGAGCAAATAAACAACGAACATGTAAAAAGTCTCTCAAATCTACAAAACAATGAACATTTGTTAAACACATCAAATTTAACTATATACAGTAGGGTTTACTCTACTTCACCTTTTATAAGTACCACATTTTAAACATTTCTCTTTCACTGTGGGTGTCGCACATATATGTATATATATATAATATTATTTTTGCATAGGTTTATACATTTCTCTGCGCCTTTAATTTTCTTTTCATCAATTCTCAATGATTATCCTTTTTGTCCATCAAAATACATTTTACTGCAGTCACAGACATTTTGAAAGTTTATTGGATTGTACAATTTCAGTATTAAAGTCTTATAACTAACTGAAATAAGCTGAATAATTCATTTCGCTATGGGTAGGATAATTGTTTCAGTAAAGAGTGATACCACGTCTCTAGCTCTCTTGTAATATGAGTTATTCAAAATGTTCAGAAAAAAATGTAAATTATGCGTTTGACACAATAAAGCACTATTGTTAAATTAACAGTTGTTGAAACTAATACGAACCTTTAACAATGCAATGAAGTATCCGACTTAAAAGCTCTAGCTTGTTCAGCTAGATTGGTAAACCTAACCAAATACGTGTTAATAGCAGTCTTTATGAATTTAAAGTGGTATATTTCTGGATGTGGAATGGCCCTGCCAACTTTTAAAGATTGTTACTTTCGTTCCTGGTTGAAATCGATGATATTAAATATTTGTCAAGATATACATCAACCGAACATAAATTGAGAGTAGTTCAATAAATCATTGATATTTTAAGTATCTAAAATGTATAATTCTTTAAAGCACCAGATATAGAAAAAATAAATATAAATGATTATAAATTTCACTTGGTCACCAAATACACTTATCATTATTACTTCAGAAAGTCCTTACACCCCACATGTTTTCTATGACATTAAAGTTTCTAAAATAATCACTAAGTACTTTTACAGGTACCTTTGTGTCCACCAGGAATCAGGTGAGGTTTCCTCTTATTGTATCCAATATACCCTGGGATCCCTAATTAAAAAAAAACACCACCAAAAATAATCGTACCGTAATTTAAACCTAAATCTTAAAAAAATCATTTCTACTGTTGTATATCTATCCAACTGTATGACATCCCACTGGAAGTATTTGTTTTTATGAAAAACCTGTCAGAGATTCATTCATCTTAAGTGTTCCTATTGCGAAACTTTCAACACAGAAACACACAATATATAGAGCTTCTTGTAGAACTACAAAACAATCATGTGAACGTTCATTAAACACAACATATAGAGCTTCTTGTAGAACTACAAAACAATCATGTGAACGTTCATTAAACACGGCAAATTCAACTTCAAACAATACTGTTTATATTGGTTCACAGACATTTTGAAAGTATCTTACACTAAAGAAATTCCGTATCAATAGCTGTGGATTCATTCATTCATCTGTGGGTATAACAATGGGTTTGTAGAAACAGACACCATACTCATTATTCTCCGCAATTATGAACTATTCCAAATGAACCGTTTAGAAAACAAATAGACTGTGCTAGTGACAGAATAAAGCGACATTCAAGCGACATTCAAGCTTATTTGTGCATGAAAAGTATTATGTCTAAATTTTGTTTTTGTTATAATAAATATAGATATTTCTTAGTAATTATTTAATTGCTCATTTTTAGTTTAACACGTATTTTGTAATTAATAGTATGCATTATACGCTTGCATATGTTTCACGTGTGCTTTAGATCTTTGTCATGTTTTTTATTTATTTTTTAGTTCCTTTTATATCATGTTTGAAGATTTTGAGGTATGTATCGAATTATTACTGATAATTGTTCTCTTACCTATGAATTGTGTCCCTATATATCTCTTAATTAGGAGTTTTCAAAATGTTGAAATATGTATACGTCATGCTTTGTAATCATTCGTCTTCTCTTGAGATATTCCTTGAAATCCGTGTTTAGTCATAATTTGTATATGATTGCTGAATTTTGATTTATAATTATTAATTGATTTGAATTTTACTCTAACACAAATGCGAATAGAAGAGTTTACTATAATATTTTTGTCAGACGGAGAATTTCTTGATAGAAGGTATGTATATATTACATATATAAGGTCAGACTGTTTTGTTTGGGCATGTCCTAAGAGTTAGCTTTTTTTACTGATTGAAACATACAGGGTTCGATACACGATACTGTTGAACATTGTCCATACTTTTAGCTGTATGTGCATTGTAAAAGTGACAGTTAGTACCGTTATTCACTTCAAATATCTTGAAAAGGCCGGTGGTGGCGAATGTTAATGACAGAGTACCCTCTTTCTTTTGAGTGATTCAAAACTAGATAAGGATATAATTTTAACATTGCATGCCTTAACCACTTGATCATCTAAGGTTCTGTTCTTTTTCAACAACTCCAAATCTAATTCTACTTAATACTTTAAAGCCAATGAAAGAATAACAAACAATAATGTTTTTAACTTCCAAATATAGACATATTAAACTTATAAATTTCGCCTTAAATATGTCAAACATGCAATTTTCGATGCACTAAACAAAGAAAAAACTTAGACTTAATTGCAGCATCAAATACTCCATTCGTTTTTTACTTAAGATTGATCATTCATAGACCACGCATTTTTTGTATGCAATTGAATGTACTAGAACAGACACTAATAAATGTACACACACCTTTACATTCTCTAGAGGTTCGGTGATCTTTCGTCCCATATCCACGGACTTCTAAAAAAATCGTAAAACAGTATATATTTATTAAACAGTTGTTTGAAGCTTTTCATCGTCATCAAAGTATTTTTAGTGTGGTATATATTAAAATATCTGATAAATTACAAGTTGTGTTTTATTTATTTAAATACATATTACAGATTTATGTACAGTATGTTTTTAATGTGACATTTTCGACACAAAAGTAGATTTCCGAGACATCCAGTGGAAATCAAAGATAAACATTTATAATTTTTTGTAGAAATACGAAAGAATACGTCTGTACATTCATATAATAGAGAAAACTTAACTACTTGTTATACTGTTTATATATTTTCACATTTAATAAGTGCTAGACTTCAAAAATTGCTACTTTGCATGTATTTATACACATATAACCAAAACAAATAATAAAACACCAAAATAATGAATTATTCTGCTTCTTGTATCTGTGGTTGAGTTGATAGTGGCCAAACGTGCAGAAATCTAACCTGCAGGATCAAGGAACATAAAACGAGGTAGAAAAATACAAAGTGAATGAATCGTTATTAGTAGAACATGTGGCGGAAACCTCTCATGTTTTAGACTGGAATAATACTCAGTTAATAAAACAAAATTAACTAGAAATTAAATATAATTTAAAACAGAATTAACTATCACTGCATTAATTCCGAGCTGGTTAAGAAAAAAATGGGAAGATTGAAAAAACGATAAGGCTTCTGGGCTAGATAATATTTCCCCAAGAGTTTAAAGGAGGATATGTGAAAGATTGGAAATGTGAGCCACTTGCTACTATTTTTTGTCGGTCATTGAATAATGACCAGGTACCAGAGGATTGAAAGTTAGCTAATGTAACTCCTCTTTTCAATGCCTCCCAATGGCACAGCGGTATGTCTGCGGACTTACAAAGCTAGAAACCGGGTTTGGATACCCGTGGTTGGCAGAGCACAGATAGCCAATTGTGTAGCTTTGTGCTTAATTACAAACAAACAAACAAACCTCTTTTCAAGGGAAGTGACAAAAATTGTCCCAGTAATTATAGACCCATTAGTCTTACATCAGTTATGGGAAATATTTCGGAAAGTCTGTTAAAAGATGCTTTGCAAAGTCATTTAACAAAGTTTAGGGTTTTATTGGATACTCAACATAGTTTCACTAAGTAAAAATCTTGCCTTACAAATCTTTTGACATTCTTTGAAAATGTTATTGCTTATGTATATAAGAGTAAGGGTGTATATTTGGTGTATCTGGATTTTCAGAAAGCATATGACAAGGTGCCACATAAAAGACTTGTAAAACAATTATCTCTATAAGTGTAGAGGATAAGTTAGCAAATTTGATAGAAGAGTGGCTGGATGTAAGAAAGCAGAGGGTTGTTACAAATGGAGTTCAATCAAACTGGATTAATATCACAAGTGGGGTACCCCAGGGCTCAGTCTTAGGACTTTTGCTCTTTTTGATTTACATCAATGACATAGATGAAAGAATAGTCAATAAATTACTTAAATTTACAGTCGATATTATGGTCTTGGGTGTTGCTAGCTGTAAAGAGAATGTTTCTGATTTACAAAATAATTTATATCATTTAGTGAGTTGGGCAAATATATGTCAGATACGTTTTAATTATAATAAATGCAAGATAATGCATGTGGGTTATTATAATTCGAATTATAAGTATAATTTGGATGGTAATAACCTTAACAGTGTTATGAAGGAAAGGGATCTTGATGTAATAGTCTTTAAAGCCATCCAAGCAGTGTCTGTTGCTAGTGGTAGGGCAAATAGGATTTTAGGTTATATCTACAGAAATATTGAATACAAGTCTAAAGAGGTTATAATTTCCTTGTACAAGTCACTGGTTAGGCCATATTTGGAATATTGTGTTCAGTCTTGGGCTCCTTACCTTAGGAAAAACATTAAATTGATGGAAATGGTTTAGAGGAGGGTTACTACAATGGTGCCTGGAATGGAGGGGTTGTCATACGAGGAGAGGCTGAAATTTCTCAAATTGTTTTCTCTTGAAATAAAAGAAGAGTTAGGGGGAATCTGATTGAGGTGTTTAAGATTGTAAATAGAATTGATAATGTTGATTCATCATCTTTTTTCAGTGAGAATAGTAGGACTAGGGGACACAAATATAAATTTTGGCAAGGTAGAAGTCATCTTCAGCTAAAACAGTTTCATTTTTTAAC
>NW_013676214.1:16249-17966 GCF_000517525.1 Limulus polyphemus
GCCCCATTTAGTGCAAACTTCAAAAAGCGTTAATTACATAAATATGATAACACACCCTATTGAAGCTCTCAAAAACTAACGTTCCACTAATTATACATTCCAACACACACGAGGAAACCCTTGAATTGATAAGTAAAGGATACCAGCTTTATTGACATATCCATTTTTCTCGGCTTTCCTCAATTAAGCTACAATTAAATAAAGTGTGGTTAAACTATAGCTGATCCGTATGAAGGATTGATAGTCTAATGTGCCTGGTCTAACAGTTTTTTAGCATAAAAAATACCAAGGTACTGCAGTCATGATAATCCTTATAAATTTTGATTCTTTCATGTTCTACTTTGATACTTTTGCAGATAATATTTCCATAACGCGTACATTTCAATATAGAAATATATTTCTGGAATTTCGAGAGCAAATAGACAACAAACATGTAAAAATCATTGCAAATCTACAAAACAATGAACATTTATTAAACTCATCAAATTTAACTATATACAGTAGGGTTACACTACTTCACCTTTTATAAGTACCAAATTCTAGAACTTTCTCTTTCACTGTGTGTGTCTATATATATATATATACATATATGTGCTTATTTTTGCATAGTTTATACATTTCTCTGCGCCTTTAATTTTCTTTTCATCAATTCTCAATGACTATCCTTTTTGTCCATCAAATTACATTGAACTGCAGTCACAGACATTTTGAAAGTTTATTAGATTGTACAATTTCATTATTAAAGTCTTATAACCAACTGAAATAAGCTGAATAATTCATTTCGCAGTGGGTATGATAATTTTTTCAGTAAAAAGTGACACCACGTATTTAGCTCTCTTGTAATATGAGTTATTCAAAATGTTCAGCAAAAAATGTAAATTATGCATTTGACACAATAAAGCACTATTGTTAACTTAACAGTTGTTGAAACTAATACGAACCCTTAACAATGCAATTAAGTATCCGAATTAAAAGCTCTAGCTTGTTCAGCTAGATTGGGAAAACCAACCAAATGCGTGTTAATAGCAGTCTTTAGGAATTTAAAGTGGTGTATTTCTGGATGTGGAATGGTCCTGCCAATTTTTAAAGATTGTTAGGTTCGTTCCTGGTTAAAATCGGTGATATGAAATATTTTGTCAAAATATACATCGACCAAATAGAAATTGAGAGTAGTTCAATAAATCATTGATATTTTAAGTAACTAAAATATATAATTTTTTAAAGAACTAGATATAGAACAAATTAATATAGATGATTATAAACTTCACTTGGTCACCAAATACACTTATCAAATAAAAACACTTACGATAAATGAATCTCTGACAGGTTTATCATAAAAAACAAATACTTCCAGTGATATGCTATATCGTTTCATAGATATACCTCAGTAGAAATGATTTTTTTTGAAGACTTAGGTTTAAATTACGGTACAATTATTTTTGGGGTATTTTTTTTTAAATTAGGGATCACAGGGTATCTTGGATCCAATGAGAGAAAACCTCACCTGATTTCTGATGGACACAAAGGTACCTGTACAAGTACTTAGTGATTATTTTAGAAACTTTATTGTCATAGAAAACATGCTGGATGTAAGGACTTTCTGAAGTAATAAGCGAAACTTTCAACACAGAAGCGACGTTTCTAGAAATTCGAGTGCAAAATAGAAATATATAGAAATTCTTGTACAGTTATAAAACAATGAGTCAAAATGTTCATT
>NW_013676215.1:0-10240 GCF_000517525.1 Limulus polyphemus
TTAGGTAATTAACTTACTGAATTATTGACGATATGACAGTTGACTTAGGTAATTAACTTACTGAATTATTGACGATATGATAGTTGACTAGTGGATAATTTGGCAAAACTTCTTTTAGAGCATCCACATTTTGCTTGCAGGTAAAGAACTCTAAATAAGCCTAAAAAATAATATACTTCTATAAATCAGCATCTACTAGGATAAAAAAAAAAGATAATGATGAAATTATAAGAACACTAGTCAAACAGTTTTGTTCCAAAAATAAACATTTTCTTTCACACAAATTTGCTGTATGAAGAATTGATGACTCTTTGTTTTGATTAATTGGTGACAAAATTAATTCTTTCACAACCCACATGGTTTTAAGAAACTTTGACACATTAATGACTAAATAACTTACTTAACTAACTGAGGAGAGGATTATGCCAAAAAAGTTAAATTTCAGGCTATTTTATTTAGTAATTAGCAATTATGAATAAGTTCACTTTTTACTGTCAAGGAATCAGTAAGAAATATAAAAATAAATCAAATGGTCAATTCTTGATTCATTCAATACAACAAGTAGCTTCCACTTATGAAAAAAGTGGATAAAAAACCCATAATTTGAATCATTTAATAATATTACTAGAACTAATCCATTATAATGGCAAATAGTTTGCAACTAATAAACTTTAGTACAACAGATATAAATTTCAAACACTAAATATTACTTTGTACGAATACGTTGGACCTTACTCAACACTCATTACAGTTCGGAGTAAAAAGTGATGAACTTCAACTTTAATCAATGTTATACATGTTTTTTAGGTACACCTGAACTTTAAATTAACAATTTTTATAGCTAAATATATATATATGAATTTAAAAAAATGCTTTTGTATATGAAGGAGATTTGCAGTTATGAACAGAGATGAACATACTCAGATGAAATATATATATGTGTAAATAAATAAATAACTATTTTCTTCAAAACCCAATCTGAGAACATTCTGAAAGTAATAAAAACCTTTTGGTATACATATCCTCCTGGAAACCCCCACCCAACAGTAGGGTCTGAAGATGGCACTCCATTGATATTTGGTTGGGAGTTTATTGTTAAAACTCCATTTTTATTAAAAGTTGCCAATTTATCAGCAATCAGGGCTGTCTCAGGACACAGTTCATCATCATTCCATGGAATACGTGTGACCTAGAAGATAAAATAACACTGAAGTAGCATTCTTTTGCCATTATCTGTGAATTAATAAAAATAACTTTAAAATATAGCAATTCTAGCTGATGTAGTCACCAAACTAGGTTAGGTCTTACCAGATAGCCATCTTCGTTGACAGAACTTGTTAGATAACAATAGAAAACATTCCAGATATCTTGCTCACATGTCACTTCTTTTCCCCACATTTTCAATAGTTCTTCTTTGGAGCTTTTACTTTTCATGAAGAAAAGATAATAATCTTTCAGTTCACCAAATGCTGGGGAAGAAGACAACCCCCATCTGCCATTTGGGAAATCATCCCACGTTTGAGTGCGGTAGATATAGCTTTTGTGACGGTAACTCCAAAAGATTGGTCGCACCTCCTCAGCGCATCTCCTGTGTCCACAGTGAAAGCAACAAGATCGATGATTTTTTTAATGTGTGTGTATATATAAATATATATTTATTTATTTATTTAAGGTAAGAAGAACAATTTATTAAGTGAAATGTGGACTTCACAGAAAATTACTAACCTATGATTGGCAGCTGTTGGCCATGGAAGAGGCTTTTGAGGAGATTGTCCCCACAATCCTAGTGTTTTAAGAATTTCAGTAGTAGCAACTTCCCGGTTAAGAGTATAGATGTGAAGTCCTGGTGCCATACCAGAGGATAAAATTTCTTGACAGAGTTGGACTGCATAATTGACACCAAACCGTCTAATTGCTTCGTCATTCCCTCGAATAGGTTTTATTGCAGTGATGATTTCTTCAGGCACTTTTAACTTGGACAGCTTCACAATGTGTCGCAGAGAGTCAAAGCTCTGAAGAGAAAGATTATTATTCACTTGACAGCTAATAATAATAACAACAATGTGTAAAACAGTTTAGTACCCAAAGCTTAATATCTTTCAGCAAGAAATTTTCAGTTTTCACACAACAATAGCAGCCATGACAATAATGCTAATACTTTTGTTAAAGGAGTATTTGGAATAAAGAAAACTCAATGGAGTAAAAAAATAGGCTGACAAACAGTGTTAAGTAACATAATTGATGAATAACAGTCAATTCATATTGTTAAGTAGCATGGTATACAGATTATTCTTTCAATAAAGGAGTTGTCCTTTATTCACAATCGTCAATTTGACTGTTTTGTGTCATGGGCAAAGCCTGTTTTCACATTACACTGTATCCAATCTCTTTCTTTTAAAAACTTGGTCAGATTCTGAAAAATAAGATTTCCTCAAGTTACTTGAACCTTCTGAATTTTTGCTTTAAGTGAGTATTGTTACATAATAATGTCTCATAGTTTGTAGAAAGTTATAAGCCTCACTTGAGGCAACCAAGTTAGTACAAGTTAAAAAAGTAGTTAGTGAAAGTGAAATTAGACTGTGTGCGAGTTAGCTGGAAAGGGCAATTTCTAAAGTGAGTTTTACAGCTTGTATTGTAACAACAGAGATAAAGAAGTATAATTTGTCTTCTCGATTGAGTTCTAAAGTAATTGAACAAGCCTGTGTGGACTTTGAAGAAAAAGAGAGAATTATTTAAAGCTCTGGATACATCTGTGGTAACCAATAGTGTAACAAATTTTTGTATGTACATTTGACTTGTTTTGAATATATTATTTTAAAACAAGTGGATTGTGTGCTGTCCATTTATTGTTGAACTTTATCACCTACAAGTCATAGATACCTACTGCAAAAAAAACCTGCCCCTATAAAAACCCGACATTTGTGAGCCAACTAGGATTATACAGTGACAGAAGAAAACGTGAACAACAGTGGATATAGGCCCATATACACACAACTTTAGTGGAGGCAAATATAGTGTAGAAATTACAATCATGCTATATAACCATGTTGACTGATTTTAATAAATGGATAGAGAGAGGTGAGTGACTAGGGCTAAAAGATAGTGATCTATGAAAGTTTAGAAAAAAAAAAACTAGAGAGAGAGCATCAACAGAGAACGAGAGGAAGAGAGAATAAAGAACACAAAAAGAGAAAGAAGAAAATGAGAGACTGGAAATAGAGAGAATAAGAATACAAACTGAGAAAGAAGAAAAAGAAAAGGAGGGAAAGGATAGACTGGAGATAAAGAGAATAAGAACACAAATTGAGAAAGATGAAAATGAGAGAAAGAAGAGAATGAAAATAGAGAAAAAAGAGCACAAACTGAGATTGCCAAGCTCACCCAACAGAAAGATGAAGGACTCAAGAATGACAATGGGGTCAAGGCCAGCCAACCTAAGCTGCTCAAATTTGATGAAAGAAAGATGACATGGATGCTTTCCTGGAGAGGTATGAAAGATTTGGCCTAAGTCAGAACTGGGATAAAGGTAACTGGGTAGTCTGTCTCAGCCCCCTTCTCACAGAAAAAGGCCTACAGTTAAATGCAAACATGACGTCAGAAGATGCCATGGGCTATGACAAGTTAAAAGTGGCATTGCTAAAATGCTATTGACTTACTAAGGAAGGTTTTCTCTGGAAATTCACAGAAGTCAAACCTGATACTGGAGAAACTGTATTTCAGTTTGTAGTACAGCTACAGAGATACTTCAAAAGATGGACTGACATGGCCAAGTGTGAAAATAGTTTTGAGGAACTGGCAGATCTACTAACACATGAACAGTTCATGAACATATGCTTAACTGACTGACATGTCACTGTTCCTAAAGGAGAGAGTGGACAAGAGGATCAAGCTGGCAGAACAGTATATCGAAGCTCATGAAAGGAGTATAATTGGCAATTCCTGGAATAACCAGTTAAAGTATAAATCAGGGGTGGCAGACCAGAAGCAGGATGCCACCAAAGGTGACAGGAAGTCAACAGATAGAAAGCAAAGAGATGCTATGCTTTTTATAAAATTGGCACACTGTGAGAAAGTGCAAGTCTGTCACCAACAAGCAACAGCAGAAATCTCAACATAAAGCAGCTGAACCTACCCCAAAGATGGTGCTAGCAAGAAACAAGAAAAGAGTTACTGTTACCATAGGTGCCACTGCCAGAAGAAACAGAACAGAGACAACACGTCAGATTCACCATAAGAAGAAAATGCTATCTCTATGATAAACAGTGCATGACTGACAGTCAGCTCAAATTTGCAAATGGATCAACAATGCCAGTAGTGATTGGAGCTTGTGATAAACATCAAGAGATGTTAACAAATCATGAAATTCCAGTAAGTTAAATCTATGTCAAGGACAAGAAAGTGAAGGTTCTACGAGGCACTGGGTGCAGCAATACAGCAGTGAGAACCAGTTTAGTATCGAATGACCAGACGAGAGGCAAGGTACATCTATGTAGAACAGTGAGAAAATTTCCCAAAGCAAGAATAAAGGTGGACACTCCATACTCCATGGGAAACTTTGAGACCATGTGTATGAAGGCACCCGTCCGCATTTTGGTGATTGGCAGTATATCAGGCAGTAGAAATTTGGAGGAATGAGACAGAAAGGGGACTGATGGGCATCTGCAGTCACCACAAGAGCTCAAGAAAAGCCCCTGCAAGTCTCAAAAGGTGACAATTCTGAATGTAGGACTACAGGAACTGATGAAAGTGCGGAAACAGTGCCCAAGAGAAAGTCGAGCATAAAACAAAGGGGAAAGAAACTTAGAAAACAGAGGACCGGAAAGGAGTACTGTACTGGATCTATCAAAGAAGTTCTAATGGCGAAGCTAAACACGTCAAAGACAGTCTGAAGCAATTTTATGGCAATAAAGGGAAGGACTGATGTTTCAAGGCCTTGGTTCTGCTACAGATAACAACAAACTCACCCTGCAGTGGAAAGGACCTTTTGAAATGCAGAAAGATATCAACAGAATGGACTATAAAGTGAAAGTGTATGAGAAGACTACCAAGATCTACCATGCCAATCTGTTGAAGAGGTACTTCGAGAGTGAAGAAGACCTAATGGGTGCAGCTACTGAGGCACGGATGGACATGGTAGATATAGACATAGAACCAAAAGAGGATGATGACCTACTAGACCTAAGACTGCTGGGTGGACATCAACATGACTGAAGAACTGACTGGCAAGCAAAAGAAAGTCCTACAACAGCTACTGTGCCAGTACACAGATGTCTTCACAGACAGAACAAACAAGGCAGAACTTGTGCAA
This sequence comes from Limulus polyphemus, assembly GCF_000517525.1. Taxonomy (NCBI): domain Eukaryota; kingdom Metazoa; phylum Arthropoda; class Merostomata; order Xiphosura; family Limulidae; genus Limulus; species Limulus polyphemus. Next base: position 5,309 of record NW_013676215.1, read on the forward strand.
TACAAGATCAAGACTACAACCAAGGATCCTGTCAAGGTGAAGCCATACCAGATGCTCTATGCAATGAGAGTCCAACAAGGGAACTGCAAATGTTGTATGAACTAAAAGTTATAATTTTCCTATACTGAAAATGTATTTAAATAGGTTTTTGCCTCCACTCAAAAGATTAGCTATTCTTGTTCAGTGTTGCCCTCTATATGTGAACATTTCTTTATGCATGTCACAAGCTTTGTGCTCCCCCCTTGTTGGAATTAAGTTTGGAACATCAAGTCTTTTAAAAAATATTTCCATTATTTCAAAAATACATAACTAAACTTGTACACTATGTTTATCTCAACATGACATTTTTTCTTGTAAATGAATTAAGCCTATTTTCTGCTTACTAACAAAGTGCCTTATCATAAAAACACAAGTGCTGTAATTCATGAGATTTTACCTACGACTGTTAACTTTTACACTGCTCAGGTGGGATGGAAACACCTCACCTCATGCATTGGTCTTGAATAAAACAACTATACTGTATGAATCTTACAGTTAGTACACCCATATAAATCACTAAAACTACTGTATAAATGTCTAATATTTACACTATAGACACATTTTCCTGCTATGTATATGTGTCAGGGGTGACATATATGGATTACTAGTACGACCAAGTATCAGCTGGAATTTCAAACAGTGGCTGGGAAAAACTAAAACATCATATGACGTGCAGAGCAATGAAAGGGTTAACACTGAATTGTCCGAGATTTATGACAAAAAAAGCAATATCGTGATCCTTTAGCTTTACTTAAAGAAAACAAACAATTTATTACTATGGATATCAGTCTCATATAAATAAATGATCTTCCTTTACTCTCTTGAAGAAGTGAAATACTTACAGTTTCAATCCTACTCTTTAGGTTTAGAAATTATATATGAATATTAATTTTGTGAGCATGTACCTGAATGGGAAGAATTCCAGGAATGATTGGTACGTCAATTCCAATTCGTCTACAGTCACAGACAAAACTGATGAAAGTTTGGGCATTAAAAAACATCTGAGTGATGATGAAGTCTGCTCCAGCATCAACCTTTTCTTTTAAATGTCGTAAGTCATCGTCATAAGACATAGCATCTGGATGGCCTGTCGGGTAACCTGTAATTAACATATTGTTTACTCAGAAAACATTTTATTAACAGAACAAATGTATGGATACAGCACACTCTCTTAACTATAATGTTTGAAACTAGTGTAGTTACAATTTACATGAAATGTCTTAAGTTTGAAACAATAAATATCTCAAGTAAAGTTAAAATGACTTAGTAAACAGAACCCCAGCTTAGATTAGTGCCTTATATATTTAAATGACACAACACTCAGACTAGTGCCTGAAATTTACTAGACCAATGCAACCCTCCAGAAAGTACCTGAACTTCCAATGCAACCCTCAATAATAGCCAACTAACCAATATTCTATCTTTATAGCCTACAGCAGTAGTAAAGTGTGTTTAATCTTCTAGAATGACTTTAGAAGTACATTGTTTTTTTTCTTTTTCAATTAAAATGTTGGTCCCATTTCTTCCTGCTTTTTCAACAGGTTCAAATACAACCTGACAGTTCAATTTTCTAGTTATCTGTTTTTTTTCCCTTTAAACACTAGCTTATTCTATCACCAGGTCAGGGCAAGTATTAGTTTTTGTTTTGTTTTGTTGTTTTTTGTTGTTGTTTTTTTGGGGGGTTGGGAAGTTCCTGGAAAGTGCTTTATGTCTAGCCATTATACTCCATTTCAATTTATTTTCCTATATATCTCACAAAACTAGCACTAGAAGTTCTAGCCTTACACAGATAAGTCATTAATATTCTGCAAGAAATGTATAAAACATTAATATTTAAAATAAAATTAATTGAAAATTTGGCCTCCAAACAAACTATATAACTGTGCAAGGTTTAGTTCACAACAGAGAAATTAACACTTTACTACTGTTAAATCTACTTTAAAAATCAAGAAATTGATAGAGTAGCACAAGATGCATTTGGGGAGACATAAAAGATTTATAGCTATATTATATTATTAAAAACTTTTTATCAAAGTTCTCAATAGTAAGCTAACTATAAAGATCAGAAATAAAATAAATAAAACTTTAAAAGTTATTAAAACAATACTGTATAAATAACTCACTAGAAATACCTCAATGTCATCAATATAAAAGAAAACTAAAACCTATATTGATTGGAATGCAGTGAAATGCAAAATAGTTTGATAAGAATAATGTTACTTCAAAACATTACTCAAACATTATTAACCAATAAGATTAAATGAAACTTACTTTAAAGAAAAATACTAACTAAACACCTTTCATTTGCTATTAATATCTACACAGTATACCAGTATACAAAACATTAATGTACTTATAAGCATTCACTTATTTGTAATATTGCATATATAACATCAGAAACTGGTGGAAGTTAAAAACAGAATCACTAAAATTCAAAAACAAATGCACACTAACAGCCTCTCTGGAGAATCTAACCTGTTAAAAGAGAAAAAAACAGACTTTAAGAGCAAAGTATGTCCTATCAAACAATTTATACAAAGAAAATATTTACACATTTACATATCCTGTTCAGTCTGATGTTTTCTGAGAAGAGATACAAGGCCTCATAATTCCCGAGGGCAGGAGGCAGTACAGTTTGAGTCATACACATATTTTTCTATTGGTTATCATACTTAATTAAGACATACCTAAGACACATTTTCATATCTAATTAAGCTTACCTAATGTCTTGTAGCTTTAAAAAAGGCTTAATTCAAAATGAAACAATCAGAAAAATTGCATACCCTCACCCCACCACTCCTTTTTGAGATTGCATGCATCTATATTGGATAAAAACTCAGAAAATCCTTCTCAGATCCTGATCATTTTTTGTAGTGTGTCCATAAAATTTGGTACAAGTCTGATCAAATTTTACAGATTTAGTAACCCAAAATTGTGAAAATGCCCTATCTCTCCATTATAAAAAATGCTTCAAAGTGATTCAGAAACCAAATCTGGATTCATATAAAATTTGGCCAGGACTGTCCCATTCTGACTTCCCATCTTGTATATAATTTTTGTGTACATTGGTGTATTAGTTTTCAAGATACACGCACAGAAATACAGACACAGACAGACAGACACAAGGATCTCATTGCAATACTCCCTCTCCCCCTCTTGGTGCGAGGGTAAATATTTTCCTGAATGAAAACAATGACTACAATGAATAGACTAAGTTTTTTAAAAAATTTATAGCTCTGTGGATTGTTCTTAAGTTAAAAATTTCAATTAGATTCCTTTCTTCACCCATACAGAAGCATTGGCTAAACAATACCTTGAGAAATCATAAACTTCTGTTTAAAATATTGTTACGTCTCCGTTCATTAGTTAATTTTCCATAAATTCGTTCCGATGAAACTTTAGCGACACAAGTCCTTTCTTAAATAAAACTGGTTTATTCTTTCTGAATATAACTTTGCGATACACTTAATTTCAACAGTCGCGCTAAAACAAATGCTATAACTCATGTCTCACGAGCTCGACTTCAACAATACTCTGTTCAATTACACACTCTCTGACTGCAGTTCAATTACTCATTACCTCTTCATTCCAAGTGTACTATGATGTATATTTAAGTCATAATAAAGAATCTTACGTTTTAATTTAGTACTTTTTTATGTTTTTTCGAACTGGGGTGAGTGAGCTGTTGTGAAAAATGTATAGGGGTGAAAGATTTTGGAAAAGATTGGGAAGCATTGGACTAGAAGATGATATATTTAACATTTAATAATGTTGCGTCAGCGAGGTCACGTGACTAGTATCACGCCACGTCCTTCTCGAACCTTCGTGAATTATCCGGAGACTACTAGATTGGGGGGTAGTCTGGTATATAAAAGATGGTCACAACGTAACATAAAATATAAAATGTATGTATTTATCAAACTGCAACTGGAATGAATAAAACAAATAAATGTATTTATCAAACTACAACTGGAATGAATAAAACAAAATAAATGTATTTATCAAACTACAACTGGAATAAATAAAACGTAAAATAAATGTATTTATCAAACTACAACTTGAATAAATAATTATAACCCATTAATTTTTTTACTCTTGAATTTGTTGTATAGTTGATAATACTCATTCACCCAATTGAAAAGCACTGTTCTAGAGGTAAGCCTAATTTGTTTTGTAATCAGATTAATCTATACCTCATTTATTTATAAATGTTCTTGAAAATAACACCATGATTTTATTAAACTTGAAAAAGGCTTGAAAAAATGCCACAGTAATTTTCTACTAGATCTATTTTAGTTTCGCCTACAAACGTCTATTTATAATTTAGCATCCTGCTGCTCCCAGTAGCTCAGCCCGCCAAAAATCGGGTTTTGATACTCGGGGTGGGCACAACACAGATAGTCCATTGTGTAACTTTGCGCTTAACTACAATATATATATGTATATCCTGCTAATATAACAAGAAAGTCTGAGTATTCGTCTATGAACGTGTCTTTAGCATCTTGAGTAGCTAAAAGATGGTCTGTCTCAAGATTACCTTGACTTTGACGATGTGTACTTATTCGACTTCCAATATCTTTAAATATGCCTTATCATGATATGGGTTTTTAATTTAAGAACGCGTTTGTTTATGTATTAAGAGTATAGTTTCGTCCACCGTCGTCATGTCATTCTTGTCACATAGATGGCAGTGTAGGTTCTTCGTTGTGAGCTAAATGCAATATTAACCTTAAAATCATAAATAATATTGAATGTTAAACTGGTACACAATTAAATACATTTTATTTAGGCCTATCTATGGCCTTCAAAAAGTTGACGACTCTACATTTTTCGACGTTACAACGTCATCCTCGTTACAACTCGAAACATGTAGAGTCGTCAACTTTTTGAAGG
>NW_013676215.1:11148-12276 GCF_000517525.1 Limulus polyphemus
GTTTGAGAGGAGGACGTGGCGTGATACTAGTCACGTGACCTCGCTGATGCAACAATATTGTACTGATTCTATATTAACCCTATCTCTATGGGTTTTCCTATGGTCATGGGTCAAAGACCATGTCATCACGTTTGTAGACCCACAGTCAAAATTTTATTAAACTACTATTTTATGAAAGTATGTCAATAAGTTTGGTATCATATTGTAATTGATATTATTGTAATTTCATATTATTGAAATTTCAGTATGATCCTTTAGTTAATTTCTTAATTTAAAAGTAAATATTAAAAAGAAATCCTAAATATTGATTTTTGTGTGTCACATGATATGTTGAATGCAGCATTGGTTCAAATTATATGTTTGTGATGTCAAAATACAAAGTCTATAATTTCTTATGAATTAGGAACTCAAATTACCAATATTGACAAGCTAGAATATAATAAAACCTCCTATCTTTTCTATTTGCTGAGAAATCGTTGATGTACTGAAACACACACGAATGGCCCAGCCCACATCTTTCCAATTTTGGAAACACTCGCTTATATACAAGTACTTCTGTCTCTGATATGTGAATAACCAATCAAAAGCTCAGAATGCCCCCCTAGTGGCTAATACAACCATTTTGAAGTATTATGACATTAATTCGTTCTTTTGATCCAAGATTTCAAGATGGTAAGTTAAGTCTTTAGTCTGCTCGAAATTTCATATTTATTTAGATCCAAATACAGCTTAGTTACTAAACTTGATAAATTATAGCGAAATTCTATAGTATTGATATAGTAATTTATGATTTTTTTGTTATTTCAAATGTATATATAAAACCTAAAAAAAAATTATTTCATTTCATATCCTCCATGTGCAAAATTTGATAAGGCTTAGCAATCTATGGCACATAGCAAATGAGTACAAAAGTTTGTAACTAGAAGATATAATTATTATCTATAGTTCTTTATTTACTGTTCTATGTTTTAAGAAAAATAACTTTAAAACTTATTTGTAAATAGTAAAAGTGTATATACATATATAATGTAATATAACTCAAATGTGACTGTATTTTACAAAATACCAGTTTACTAAAACACAGATAAGTCAGGTCACTTTGTAAAGGCCAGTTTTATACTCTTGGAT
>NW_013676215.1:12569-17486 GCF_000517525.1 Limulus polyphemus
CTAAACATTTATGTTATAATCTGTAGTCATTCTAGAATGAAACATAATTTATATAAATTTCCTAGTTTTTTTGTTTTTTATCAAGGTTACAAAGTTGGTCAAATCGAACCAACCCATACAGAGATGCAGTAGTGAAAATAACCGATAAAGTATAAAAAATATTTTCTATCAAAAAATTTGATAATTATCTGAAGGTCATTAAGATTTCGCATGTGAAATTTGAAAATGTTCTAATGCATACAAATATTTTTAATCTCAAATGCAAAATTACTTTGAATGTTAGATAGTCAATATTTTGAAAGAAAAAACCTGGTATCTTGTGTGTGAAAGCCTTGTAATGTTTACCAATAACCTGAAAAATTTTGTAAAGGTATGCAAACAATATCCAAAATCATAGTATAATTACTCTCGTGGATACTTTTGTGTTTACGAGCTGGGTAGATTTCACCCAGCCCGTTATGAAAAGGTTAAAATAGATAGTTTATAACCTACTCCATGCAATCATATTTCAACAATGGCTATAGTTGAGCTTCACATAGCAGTTATTCAAACCACATACTGTAATATCATAAAAGGAGGGCAACAAAGGGCTGTAGTAATAAAAATACTAACATACATACTAACAAAATCATGTGAGAAATGAATGATTATATGATTATAAACACTCATTCAAATAACAGGATTGTGAATCACTATATATGGAATATATTATAGTCATGCACACAAAAATCAATATAATTTCCTTACCTGCCACACCAATTACAAAGTAATTCCCAAAAGTCTCCCGAATGTAACGAACAAGATCACTAGCATAACTGAACTCCTTAGATGGTGGCACCCAGTCCTCATTAATAGGAGGGTCTAGAACAAATTAAAATTAAAGATTTCCTTTACATCTGTGTTTTGTTTCTCTCCTAATTTTATTTTACATACTATATTTGGAAAACACATTTTGACAAAATCTTACACATCTTATGTTACTATTTACTTTAAAAATATTAATTATAATTTAGTGACAGTCAATCAAATTTTTGACTTACCACCTCTTAAAGCTAATATATTCTTGATTCCCAAATCTCGAGCTTTTCGCAGATAGACATCTATCTCTTCTTTTGTACTGTTGCAGCAAGTCATGTGTAACATTGTATCCAAGCCACAGTAATTAAGTGCTGCACTAGCTATGGTAATGCTGGAGGTTTCCGATTCATTGCATTGGTTACTAGCAGGATGCCAAGTTATATCACAGAACAAAGGAGCTCCACGATGCATTCTGTCAAATCTACAAAACATAAAATCTTACTGTCAACCTTACAGGTTTTAGTGAATTAGTACTGTGAAATACTAGATTCATTTAATCCTTTTAATTGGCTTACAAAACATTTATTTGTTAAAGTTTTCTATTTATTGAATACCAACATTATCCAAAGTAATGATACTCTGTCCAACTTCCACTTATTCTCTTGTGAAAACTGACAGTTAACTTGATATTTACACTAATTATCGTCTTTCTTATCTTACTGTTGAATCACCACAGGTGAAGAAGATAGGTCTACCCATTGAATGCACTAGGTTTTATCATTTTTTTAAATATGACTTAACATTTCTAATCTTATGTGAATTTTAAAATATTAAACATGAATATGTTTAATCATTTCAGGAAGTTATACTAAAATCTGAAAAACAATAACTGGAGTATATTTAAAAATCAATGTGACATGAAAAATTAAAACTGGGTTACTCTTGTATTAATTAATTAACTTTTGTCAATAGATATTTTTTGTAAGCATTTGTTTTAATATATGTTTAAGAATTGAAAAACAAGTATATATTAAAAAATGGCTAGACAGAGCATAGGCTTTCTGCACTAGGAAAACAACTATCAAATAAATATTGTTAAAAAATATGTTCAGTCAGATTACTAGAAACTTTATTTCAATATCTGTTTAGCATGTTTAGCTAAATAGTTGGTACTAAAAGGAAGTAACAAATAATTATTTAAACATTTGTCACACACACATAATATGCAGATAATGTAGTTAGTGATATTCTGATGATTGTTGTTATACAGAGAACTACTGGAATGGAGAGGTGTCACTGATATCCCTTGACTGTTTTCTTCTCACAGTGGAAAAACTTAACAAAAAAAGCATGAAACTTAAAACAAGTTCAATAAACAGTTTATAGTTTTGGCTTAATAAAAAAATTAATATAATTTGATTTGGTTTATCAATCACTTTTCATATCATAAGATTTCTAAAATGTTTTTAAAAAAAAACATTAAAACACTTCTTTTCATCTTAAGAGTTTTCATTTTTCTCTATTTTTGACCATAAAGTTCTATTTAATATAAATATAGTCAATTTCAACTTGATAGATAATAACATATTTATTTTGATATTTTATTTTGACAATTGCATTATCTGTAACACTTATGTCTATAAAAAAAATACCTCATGAACTGATAACGATATATCAGTAATGTTTACAAATGGTTTATATAGTGTGGGTTGAGATCAATTTATATCATATAAATACAGTTTCTTATCAATAAATTACAAGTTATTTCATTTATGTGCATTGATTGAATATGATAAACTTAAAAATAATATTTATATTCAATAAAAGAGTATTTGAGCAATTGAAATATACTGTCTTCACCTACCATATTTACTACACTTAACTAAGTTTATCCAATTTATTGTAATACAGTAGAATAAAATTTCCATAGCTTTTAACACAAAAACATCATCTTAAGAAACTACTAAAAAATACACAGATCTGTAGCTTGTTCCTAAGTCTTCTAAATATTCCATTACATTCCACTGTTTATCCCTGCAGGAGCAAGTTCATGCCACTATCCCACGAATCCACAAATTACTTCTCATGCCACTTCATTCATTTTACATTGACTTAAATAGTTTATAATCTGCTCTGTCTAATAGTATTTAAACATTGCCTGTAACTATCTTTAAAGCTAATATTTATTAGTTGTTATTTATATCACATGCTATGACATCAAAAAAGGGGTGAGAACAAGAGGCTGTACTGGTAAAATCAATGAAAAAAAAAAAGGAAATTTATAGGTGAAATATCTTTAAACTACACAGAAATGCAAGTTAGAACATTTTTCTCATCAAATTTTCTTTGCAAATTACACTAACTAATATTGTTACGACAATTCTAAAGTATTTTTACTTGGAAAATGTTGTAATTAGTTAGAATTATAATTTTAATTACTTGACATAACACAAACTACAACTAGATTGCCATGAAAACCAAGTATTCGTATGAATTTGTATAATCCAATACTTCTATTATTTGATATCTATGTCAAAAACACTTGCTTTGAGAGCTATGAATTCATTAATATAAATTATAATAGTCACAACCATAGTAATTAAAGATTACAAAAAACTTCCAAATAAAACAGTTGCAGAAAATTGTTAAATTTTACTTCCTGCATATCCACATAAAACTCAGTAATGGCTCTTCTTATTTGTACTTGAAAAATTGTAGCAGAAATTAATCTAATAAACAGAAACAGTCTTTTACCTTGCCAACAAATTAACAGCTCCATTCTTAGTCCTTGGAGGGAAGAATTCTAGAGAAAAAAACTTATCCCCTGATTCAATTCGATGATTAATACGTTCAATAAGTGATGTGTAAGCTCCAAATGAAACAGGAGATTGACATCTGGATACTAAAGGAGAGGATCCCTCACTGCTACAAGCACTATCTCCTGGTGTGTAGGAGAGGTCACTATCATTATCATTGTGAACCATATTTTATATAGAATGGAAGAACAATTTAGATGACAGTCATTAGCATCTGAAATTAGATGAATAAAAAACAATGAATGAAACCATTTATCATCATGCTAGTTCTTGTTCTTAAGTTGTAACTAAAGTAGACTTGTCATATATTTTATAAAAAATAAGTAATACAATTGAATTGACTCATGTTTACACACGTAAACAAATTTATATACACTGAGTGGTCACAAGTAAATAGACACCTAATTTTTTGTCATTTAACTGATTTATGTTAACTAATTTGTGTTCACAGAGCACTACGTAAATGAAAATGGTACGAACACTGATTATCTTGTACTACAACATGCCGAGAACTCAAGGTTCTCTCAAATTGTCAGATTTTGTTAGAGGAAGGATAGCTGGTCAAGCAGATGGTGGAATAAGTCAGCAGCAAATTTCGCAGAATTTGGGAATCCCGCTTTTGGCAGTCAACAGAATCATCGTGCAGTTCAAGAAACATGGCAAGGAAACAACTGAGCAGTGTCTGGGTCGTCCTGGTCTATTGGAAAGGAGAAAAAGGGCTGTCAAGAGGAGCATCGAAATGGATCCCAGATTAAGGACTGCAGAAGTGGCCAAAGTTGGTGGGATGAGCCCGAAATCTGTTCAACGAATTCTCCACAGATTGGAGCTAGACAGAAGCCCTTATTAAGACCTGCCAACATAGTGAGACGAAAGAAGTGGGCAAGTGATATGATGACCAAGCCTCTGGACTTTTGGAAGACCATATTGTTCTCAGACGAATCAAGATCCGCTCAATTTTCGAACAGTGGAAGGATATGGTTCTGGAGAATGCCTCACTATGAGTTTTGGCTCAACATATTGCAACCAACTGTGAAGCATGGTGGTTTCAGCGTGATGGTTTGGGGAGCTGTTTGGGTTGGTGGGAGATCGAGCTTAGTGGAGTGCGTTGGCAACATAAATTTTGCGAAATATGTCGAAATATTGGAGGAAGGACTCTTGCCACTTTATTCCTCGGGTTTCGTGAACATGAACACAACGTTGTTTCAGGAAGATGGAGCACCGTGTCACACTGCTAGAAACACCGAAAAGTGGCAGGAAGAAAATGGTATCTAGAAGTTGCCCTGGCCAAGCCAATTTCCTGACA
>NW_013676216.1:0-2539 GCF_000517525.1 Limulus polyphemus
GTGCTGGACTTAACGTAGGATTCAAATTCAAGAGCTCTGGCCATTGCATCCTGCATAGTAGAGGGGCGTGCTTGCTTCACTTGTATCTTCAGTTGTGGATTGTCCAAGGCATCTAGAACTGATCCCTCAGCAACAACTTGAGGAGATCGGGTGGTGCAGTTGGGTAGGCCTTGTGTGCCATGCTTTCCAAGTCCTGTGCTAGCTCTTGCAGGCTCTCCCCTTTAGCACGGACTCTCGTCCTAAACCTAGCCCTGTAGACTTCAGCCTGATTTTGGGTTCCATACCTGAGTTCTAGAGCTGCTACCAGCACTCTATAGTTGTGCCTGTCGTCTGCTCACAACTGTCCAAGTATTTCCAGTGGTTGTCCCTTCAAGCTCATTGCCAGATATACTCCTCTGACTATCCATTCATTTCTATCAGTAGCTCAAATTGTGCTCTATATGCTTCCCACGGTGCCTTCCCATCGAATTCCCGTGGCTTCCTTCATACTGTATCACCCCTATTGCTGACATTCATATCTGGGTTGTGACTTCTAACAGGACGTGAATCGTTCTATGTGAATTATAGTGTTTGTTTAAGTTATAGCGTGACTGTGGAAATTAAGTGTATTGCAAAGTTGTATTAAGAAAGAATAAACTAGTTTTATTTAGAAAAGGACTTGTATCGCTAAAATTTCGTCGGAAAGGCTTTTTATGGAAAATTAACAAACAACACAGAGGCGTAACAGTATTCATCTACTTAGATGACAGAATCACACATGAGAAGACCTCAGATAATGTTTATGATAGGCTAAGGAAAGTTCTGTATCAGTTGAGAAAAGAAAACATTAAGCTTAATCCAAAGAACTTTGAATTGTTATGTCAGTAAGTTAATTTCCTGGTGTTACGCCCTCGTTGTTAGTTAATTTTCCATAAAATTTCTTTCCGAAGAAACTTTAGTGATATAAGTCCTTTCTTAAATAAAACTGGTTTATTCTTTCCAAATACATTTTTGCAATACACTTAATTTCCACAGTCACCCTATAACAAATGCTATAATTCACAATGAACGTCTCACGTGCTCCACTCAACAATACATCTCTCTCTGTCAGCAGTTCAATTACCATTGTTGCCCTCAGTTCTTGGCGGCTTATATATATAAGACTACTGCATATCTAGTAACTTATCGAGGTTTCATGAACGTGTTACTAGAGTCACGTGACCTCTACTGTCGTAACAGAATTGAATTGCAGACAGAGATAGAGATGGACAATTGAGTCAAGCTTGTGAATCGTTCCATGTGAATTATAGTGTTCGTTTAAGTTATAGCGTGACTGTGGAAATTAAGTGTATTGCAAAGTTGTATTAAGAAAGAATAAACTAGTTTTATTTAAAAAAGGACTTGTATCGCTAAAGTTTCTTCGGAAAGACTTTTTACGAAAAATTAACAAACGAACACAGAGGCGTAACAGCATTCATCTACTTAGATGACAGAATCACACATGAGACGACCTCAGATAATGTAAAGGGGCGATTTTAATCATAGAGACAATCAGCCCAAAAGGAAAGAGGCGATCGCTCTGCCCAAGACTTGATGGCCAAGAAGGCAGGGGAAGAAACAGAAGTGCTAGAAACACGAGAAAAGCTGTGGCCGAGAGCATCAGCAATGCTCTGGACATCAGCAACTTCCTGGCCATTGAAGAGCAAGATGGAAAGGGGTTGGGAAGCATACCTCCCAGAGACTTTCCGAATCTTGTCCCATATGGTTTTGGAACTGGTGGTAGAAGAGATGCTAGTAGTGAATTTAATCCAAGATTCCTTTTGGCACTGACGTCAAACCTGCCGAGCATGGGCACGGGCCCACTGATAAACAATGTGGTTAGAAAGAGAGGGATACCATCAGAAGGTATCCCAGGCCCGTTTTTGAGCCTTCCATGCCTTCTAGCAGGCAGGACTCCACCATGGACGAGGATACCATGGAAAACGTGTCGAGGTCTTAGAAATAAAACGAGCTGCCACCTGGACAATACAGTAAGTTACTGCAACCACACAGTCATCTATTGATGGCAGACAGATGAAGGCAGGATCAAGTTCTGAGAGAGAGGTGAAAGATGGCCAGTTAGCCTGGTCCAGCTTCCACCGTGGCACTCGGGTCGGGTGGCATCAACGATGGCCAACCTCCCTCATAATGATAGGAAAATGATCACTGCTCTGTGAGTCACAGTCGACCATCCAAGAAATGTGAGTGAAAAGTGAGGGGGAGCAAATCGAGAGATCAATGTCAGTAAAAGACTGACTAGGTGCATGAAAATAAGTATATGTACCAGTATTGAAGAGAGAAAGGTTGTGATTTGAGTGCATATGCTCTATGGAATGATTCCTCCCATCAATATCAGCACCACCCCACAGGGGGTTGTGTCCATTAAAGTCTCCCAGAATTAAAAAGAGAGATGGCAACTGGCCAACGAGAGCATCAAGGTCTGATTGATCATAAGTCTCCCCAGGAGACAGGTAGAGAGAACAAACAGTGATGGTACAACCCAAGGAAACACGGATGGCTA
>NW_013676216.1:3407-4034 GCF_000517525.1 Limulus polyphemus
GTGGCATATGTCCGAGATGGAGTAGGGAACAATAGGTTCTGAGCCTCTGGATAGAATATGTTGTGAACAGTCTTCAAATGCTGTACCTTTCCCCTCCACCCACTTAGGGCAAGACCTAAAGTAAGAGAGGTGTAAACCACTACAATTAACACAGTGCAGGTCCAGTTTACATTCATAGACGTTGTGGTCCTTGCCACCACAATGAACACATGTCATAGAACCACGACAAGATGTCATTGAATGACTGAACCGCTGGCACTGAAAACATTGGAGAGGGCTGGGAATATAGGGCCATATCTTACAGTTCAAATAACCTGGCTTAACAGCGACCAGTGGACGTGGCAATGAAAATGTCAAAATAAGAACTGAGGTCGGCACCATAATACCATCCTGAGGAGTGGAGATCCGTCGAACAGCTGAAACTCCTTGGGTGGAGAGACCAGCAAGGATCTCTGACTCGGGGATAGACTTCAAGTCCCTCTCAACAATAACTCCGTGTGATGAATTCAAGGAAGCATGGGGAGTAACCTCAATGGGTATATCCCCAATGGCCCTTGAATTCAAGAGAAGTTCACTGTGCTTAGCTGTGGATGTTTCGACCAAGATGTCTCCAGAACGGAGTTTCTT
>NW_013676216.1:5001-9094 GCF_000517525.1 Limulus polyphemus
ATTAATCTTAGAAAATTATCTCAATAAGTTACTTCTGTTATCCAGAAATATTGGAAAGACTTTAATACAGAAGTTGTTTTATATGAATCAGTTAATCACATAAAATTAACAAAGGACTATTTGCATTAGTTGTCCCTCACTTTAAACTGATAGAATAAAGTGAAAGTAGCTAGTCAACAGCACCCACAATTAACTCCTGGGCCACTCTCATCAAATAGTAGGATTTAACCACCATTCTTATAACATATCCATAGCCCCAGAATTAACAGCAAAATTTTGGGACAATGAGATGTAAACCATGGAACTTTGAATTCACTGTCTGCAATGCATAATACAGAATCATTTTGAACACTTCAAACTACTCTGTGCAATTTCAATAGGGGGCCCCATCCATACTGATCAGCTATAGGTACAGAAATGTACAAGTTTTTTAGCATTACACAATATGAGGGGACAGTTGGTGCTTTGCCCTAATTGCACCAACAATAAATATGGCACTAGCATAATATAAAATAAACATGATGGAAGCATTTATTGTATTAATGAGTTCAAAACAAGCCTATTTTTTTCTTTTTAATGATGAATCTATTTGGAAGACTTTCCTGATTCAAGACTAGAGGTATCACTAGGCACTAGGCATACAGGGCTTGTGTCCCGATTTTATATGACGGTGCCCCAAATCCCCAGCTGGTATCTTGAAACATTAGAATAGAAAACTATGATTGACATCATACTGAAATACCGACAACTCCCATGCCTATGTACTGTAGCCCTGAACTTTTTAAGTACCTAGTGAAGGCTCTATCCAAGACCAAATTCTATAATTAAAAAAAAAACAATAGAACACTGGGAAACAGCTAAAGAAAAGATATAAATTTAAATTTCGTATAGTGATACCTTGACATTTATTAAAGGCTGTTTTTACTTAATTTTGATAAAAGAAGTAAAAATGTCTTTACCTTGATAGATTATGTCTTAGGCTTAGGAAGAAATGAGACTAACAGAATGGTTAGTTAGAACAGATATGGAGTTGAAAGTAAGCTGTTCAAATTCAAAGCTTTGGTTGCTGTTAACATGTTAGATGCTATTGATGTTGCTGATTAGTATGATTAAGTGAAGAGTGGAGTTGCAGAAAAAAGGGTCCCAAATACTTCTGCTAAGTTGTAGCTGTGGTGAAAGAACAAATAACCAGTTTTGGGTTGTATCTAAAGGAATTTTGAGTATAAGGCTCAGAATGACAATATAATATTTTATGAGCCTCTGGTATAACCTAAACTGCAATATTGTGCAATTCTGTTCTCATCACATTATACAGGAAGGGTATTTATATGTTAGAAAAGTCTGGAAAGAGCTTACTACAATAACATCTGATTTAAGTCATTTCAGCAATGAAGAAAGGCTTAAAGTTTTAACTCTGTTTTCTCTGAAGCATAGAAGAGTTAAAGGAGACTTGATTCAGATGTTTTTCAATTAATTTTGTTTTCTCAGTTAGTTATGAATTTGTGGAACGGTTTTCCTTATTATGTGACGTGTGCTGTCAATTTGAGCTTTTTTAAAATATGTTTTTATAGATATATAGACAAATAGTACTACATTACTTTTAATGTTTATTTGTATTTCTGTTTGAAGGGTGATCTTGGTCTTCTATCTCTTCGTACTTTCTTATGTTTTATAATTGCTTATAATACAAATCTCTATACTTTTCTTAGATGATGAATTTGGTAATATCTTCTAAAACTAATCATCATTTGTTACTACTATAAAAAATAAAGCAAGTAGAATCTTATTACTCTAAAAAAAGGATACTTTGAATGGCTTTTTCCAGCTGAGTGCAAGAAAGTGTAGTCATTAATGGCTCTTTCCTTCTAATTTCTTTGAAGGTCAAACTTATATCTGAACTGTTAAAATAAATAAAACAATTATGTAATAGCAATTCATATCATTTCGTCATTAAACTGTTAGTCTAGTTGTGACCACAGGAGACATACAAATAGTCAATTCTTTATATGGAATGTATATTTGTACAAGATCATTCACTAAACACTCTGAAAGAAAAACATAATATAACATTTAGTAAAGGAAAGACAAAGAAAATATTCAGCTATTTATGTAATCATTTTGCCCAAGACTGGTAGAGCCTCTTTACTACAGCAAAGATAATCAACTTGTTTGAAAGAATGCAAAGCTAGGTTAATAGATCAATATCTTGTTTCATTTACTTAAGTTATTAGGAGAGGTTTAGTTTTGAAATAGTTTTTTCTGGAGCACACAAAGAAAAGAAGTGATTTGATTTATATATCTAGAAATGTTTAGGTTTGTATATCCTCACAATGAAAACTCAATTTTGAGTAGTGGAATGAATAGATTGGAAACATAAACTTGAATATTGGGGGCAATAACTTTAAATACTGGAAGCCCAGGCTTCCTCTTTAGCAAAGTTTTTTTGGATAACATTGAAATGGTTGGAAATATCAACATGTTTTACCCTTCAACAACTAATGAAAAATCTATTTTTATTCTATATTTTTGTGTATGTGTTCTACATGTAGTTATGACATCCTTGTAAGCCCAGTGTGCAAAGGTTGTATACTTGCACTACCATAGACAAAGGTTTCATAGTACAATGCTGGAGTGAGGTCATACCCTTTTAAGGAAGAGTATAGAAACTTTTACAAGTTAGTAAGAGCAGAGGATTTATATCCCTTAAGTATGTGTAATACATGAGTAATTATGAACGTAGGTAATTTAAGAATTGTGGCATATCACACTGGATTATTGGTCTGACTGAAGAGGGAGGTATTTATTTATTCCTGCTTTGGTTCTTATCTTATGCAGAAACAAATACTTCTATTCGACTCCCTATCCTAGCAGCCAGTTATAGATTTCAAAACCAACTACAGAAGCTGACCAGTAAGTTAAAGATTTAAAATTTACACTGTGCCTGTGTGTGAATAAAAATTCAGTATTGTTTGTTTACTTGTGTTTAGTTGTATTTTCTTTGCTGTCCATGTTCATTTTATTTTCTTCATATTTCAGGAATCTACATTTAGCATAAACATGATACATTTCTGGTGATATTGTACCTGAATATCAGTATTATAAAATTGTGATGTATGCTTCAGTTTGAATCATGTTAAACATTTATTGAAAGGGTACATGGATTGCATAGATGTTACAATGTAGACTTAATGTGGCAAGTCGATTCACATATATATAACTTTATCATAAAAAATAGGTTATGCTTGTGAGACTCCCAATATCATTGAAAAGTGTTGCTAAAATAGAGAAATGGGAACTAGCTAAAGAGCCAAAGTGTTCATCTTTCTTTTTTCTTCTCCTATGCTAGCCTAAAAATGGGTGAAGAATTTGCAATGGTTTTAGTGTGACAGAAAAGCATCAAGAGCACTTGGAAACAGGCTATCACTAAACATGGTAGTGTTTAGTTTGTAGGGATGGGCAGAGCAAAAAATGGCCACTGCATTCATTCTATTACTCTACGATGCTTACAAATAATTTCTAAAGTTGAGTTATAGCTTTATATGAGCACCTAATTGCCATTAATGAGTGTTTTACAGCTTGTGTAGCGGTATTATTATTCTGTTCTTCTACCATACATATCTTTGAGGGGGAAACAACACAAAGAAAAATTACAACTTTGCAGTTGGTTCAGTTAAAATGCATATTGTTACGTCTCCGTTTGTTAATTGATTTTTTTTCGTAACTTCGTTCCGACGAAACTAAGCGACGCAAGTCTTTACTTAATAAAACTGGTTTATTCTTTCCGAATATAACTCTGCGATACACTTAATCTCAATACTCGCGCTAAAACAACACTGTAACAACGAACGTCAATAATACTTCCGACTGCAGTTCAATTACTCACTATCTACACACACATTACCTTCCCTTCTTTTATATACCAGCGTACCCTATTTCTAGTAAGAACTTGAACATTCGACAAAGTACATGATAGTCCTAGAAACGTTGCGTCATAGTAGTCACGTGACTCGCTGACGCAACAATATATTATTTCCTTGTTTCATAAATAACACTTACATTTCTGGTCGCTAGATGGCAGAACAAATTGTTCTTG
>NW_013676216.1:9950-10897 GCF_000517525.1 Limulus polyphemus
CAGTTATACCGAGGAAGTTACGGGAAGTTGTGCTGCGTCGATCTCATGATAATGTAACAGCAGAACATCTCGGAATTAAGAAAATATTGAGTCACCTACGACAAAGATTTTACTGGATAGGTATGAGGCGAGATGTGGAAGAATGGTGCAGGACATGCAGCACATACCCCATACGAAGCAGAAGCCAACAAGACAGAGACCAGTACGGAAGAAGATACGTCCCGTAAAATTAAGAGACTTTGTTGAATTGTAATTTTGTGATTGTAATTCTGTACATTTAATTAAGTTATTGTTAATTGTTATTGGTTTATTGTATGTGGTTATTGTTCGGGACGAACAATATTAAGGAGGGACAGTGTTGCGTCAGCGAGGTCACGTGACTAGTGTCACGCCCCCTGCATTCTGGAAATATCTTGTATCTTCGTGAATTGTCGGGAGATTACTAGATATAGTGTAGTCTGGTATATATAAGAGGGTGACAACGTGACAGGACAATAATGTGTGTGTAGGTAGTGAGTAATTGAACTGCAGTCAGAGAGAGACGTATTGTTGAAGTTCGTTGTTATAGCGTTTGTTTTAGCGCGAATGTTGAAATAAGTGTATCGGTAAAGTTATATTCAGAAAGAATAAACCAGTTTTATTAAGTAAGGACTGGTGTCGCTAAAGTTTCGTCGGAACGAAGTTACGGAAAATCAATTAACAAACGGAGACGTAACAGTATCATACTTCATGGCCTGGGATATGTATGATGTCCTCCCTATTAATTGAACCTAGCATGTAGTGGAATCGACTATATGCGCACGCAGTGAGTTGGGGTGAAGTTGGAAGGAGTAGGTCCTGTAAATGTCCTCTTAACATTGGTCCAGCACACCAGGGCATTTGTATCGTCCTGGAGGAACCATTCCAGCTTCACTGGCCCCCTTCTCTAATCCAGAATTAGAAAAACG
>NW_013676216.1:11677-19754 GCF_000517525.1 Limulus polyphemus
ATTATTCTGTCACGTTGTCACCCTCTTTTATATACCAGGCTACCCTATATCTAGTAAATGCTAGAGCATTCGCCAAGGTACAGGATAGTTCTAGAAAGAAGAGGGCGTGAGAATAGTCACGTGATCTCGCTGACGCAACAATATTAACAATATATATTACCAGTGGATTATTAAAATAAAACAAATGTTCACTTATCAACTTACTTCCATGAAATTGTTTAAAAAACAACAAGTGGAAACAAGTAATAAAATAAAATTACGAAAATTAAGTATGAAGTAGGGATGGAAATGCTAAAAAGCACAGAAATGAGGTAGGGATGAATACACAAAACCAAATAAAAATCCATACATAAGTGGCCAGTAAGTACTGAGTCAATTTTACAAGCTTATGGTTATTAGCCACTGTAAGACTGTATAGTATATTCAGTTTAAATGCTTTTATTCAAACCTGAATTCATGCAACTGACAGAAATTCAACATTTAGTTGTAGAAAAAAAGATATTCTTAAACATTCTGGGCTATTTATGTAGTGATTTTTATATGGTTTTATGTATTCATTCTACCATGTTTCTGTACTTTTTTGGCATTGCCATCCCAACATATTACTTAATGTTTGCAAAGAGGATTTTTATTACTTGTATATTGTTGCGTCATCGAGGTCACGTGACTGGAGTGGCGCCCTCTAGTTTCTAGAACTATCTTGTTCCTTCGGGAATGCTCTAGTATTTGCTAGATAGGGTAGGCTGGTATATATAAGAGGGGGACAACGTGACGCGGTAATGTGTGTATAGACAGTGAGTAATTGAACTGCAGTCACAGGGTATTGTTGAAGTTAACGTTCGTGCGTGATACTGTTTGTTTTAGCGCGAATATTGAGATTAAGTGTATCGCAGAGTTATATTCGGAAAGAATAAACCAGTTTTATTAAGTAAATACTTGTGTCGCTTAAGTTTCGTCGGAACAAAGTTACGGAAAGTTAATTAACAAACGGAGACGTAACAATATATAGAGCCTCACTATATCATTACAATCCATGTTGCCACATCCTTTTATGTTCTATGTGAAAATTGTGCACTCTGACAATAGCCATATACTACAGCACAGTTTTCATAGCAAAAGGCTCCATTATAAGTCTGTGATGTTCTGAAGCTTTCCACAATCCATATACTTTACCCCAATGATGGTTTCTCAGCACTTCTTTAAGCAGTCCAACTGCACAGAAATCCATAGGTGCTGCATTTGCTGACTTGACCAATATGTCTTTATATGGAATAGCATGAATACACATTTCATTCCCCAGCTGCTTGCAGTAAGCAATGGTTAAACTGAGTCATGGTAGCAACTTGTATACCTGTTACTTGTGTTGCTTTTCCAGGTGAAGATCCTTCTTGGTTATGTTGCATCTTGTTGCCTAGGAACATGTATACGTTTGCTAATGAGCTTTGTGTTTATGGATATTTACCTGTTACAACATGCTGCACTTTGCTTACCACAGCTGATGTATGACTTGTTGCAGATTTCTTTCTGGATGGTTTTGGTACTACACGTTCATATATATTCATTTGTTTTATAATGCAGTTAATGTAAGGGATATTCCCATCTTGGAAATTCTAAATCCACAATCTGAATACATCTTTATGATCTGATTGTATCAATATCTTGCACTGAAAAGGGCTGTTACATGTCCTTTTCCAAAGTGATCAATTTTTATTTTTGATAGGATCACACTATCTATGGCACATCAGTGTCAAAATATAGTTCTGATACATTCTGCTCTATTGCAACTTTATATAAGCTCTGGTTATCACTTGAGTTGTTGACTTGCATATTCAAAATCGTTTTAATATGTTACTGAACTCTTTGTATAATCTTTCTTACACAGCAGCTATGATACTTTTTAAGTTACATTACTTAACTTTAAAATCTATAAAGTGCAAGTTTTTATAAACAGTAAATAAAATGGTGAGCCTCAAGCTACTTTTTGATATTATAATATTTAAAGTTTTCATAAATAGTAATTACAACACGTTTAAATTCACTGAATTTTAAGGCCTCTAGACTGGTATAGACCAGCAGTTCTCAAGCTTAGTAACCCAAAGACCCCTTTTAATTAAATATTTTTTGTGGACTCCCAAACCTGTTGATGTTTTTTGTTTAAAATGAAAAGATTACATGTACATGAAAATCTGTATTCCAAAATTAAATGTTTTAATTCATATAAATTTAATTTTATGTAAAAATATTATTTTATTCTATAAATCATATATTTTTTAAATATTTTTATGAAACTTTGGACAAGAATCATGGACTCCCCAGAGTACTCTTTGAACTGCTGGGGGTACACAGACCCCACTTTGAGAAACGCTGGTATAGACTAAAGTAAATATTACAAAGATTCCATATACTCACATGAACAAAACAAGTAAACTCAATACTTACTCAGGTGTTAGATCAAAAAGGTCAATATTTTTTGTATAGATTTTATGTAAATCATCTTCACATTCCAATACAATTCCTAAAAGTAAATAATTTTTTTATATCACAATTTGTTTTGTTGAATACTGACACAGTAATTATATATGATTTTTACAGATACCATGAGAGTTTTAAGGAGTATTTAACACACGAGTCTTTATAGATCTAAAGAATAAAAATGACCATATGTTTCAAATATTTGCATTCATATTTAAAATTATTTATCAAAACTTTCCACTTTTCTAATCTTCCAAAACATGTATTTGACTATAATAATCCTAAATAATCTAAACTCAATTGCTATACATAACATACAGATAAAGGGTTCATTTGGTTTTTCAAAGCTATCTTTGCAGTACCACTATTTAGAAAAGAAAAATTTAAACTGTTCTTTATTTGTCAGGAAATGGTCAACTTCCCTCTTAAATTCCTATAAAGTGCCACTTTACACTTCAGCTGATGGCAACTGATTCCATCCTATGACCTTTCTTTGAGCCATTTGAAGAAGACAGATACTCCTGATTGGAAGTACAATCTTTTCTTTTGAACCATTCTTCTGTTCCTGTTTTTACAGATGGTTCAAAATCAGGTAAATCTGCCATGGTTTTTGAAGCTCGGTGGTTGTTCACAGGATCTCTTCTACAGTTTCTGTGTTCACTGCCGAGTTGTATGCCATTTCTATTCAATTGGATCACCTAGAAGCTAAGCAGCACACAAGCTGTACCATTTACACCGACTCTTTTAACTCTCTATTGGCCCTGGAATAGCTTAACGTCATTTCTCACCCTGTTCTCGTCGCTATTCAGAAATGACTGGCCCACTTTTCACTGTCTTCCATCTCTATCCAGTTTTTTTTTTATCCATGGCCATGTTGGTATTCACAGAAATGAGATTTTTGACACTGCAGCTAAGTCTGTCTGCTCTGGTGCTGTCACAGCCATGCCTGTCCTGTATATGGACAATGGTCCTGTGATCAAGGCCCGGCAGTTGGCTTGGGGTAAGCAGCTTCATAACAAGCTATTCTAGATCAAACCTACTGTTATTTTTTGGCCATCTAGTTTCCATAAGGATTGGAGTGAGGAAGTTGTCTTGTGTAGGCTACACATTGGTCACAGTTTTATAACCCATTATTTTCTTTTATGTGGGACTGATCCATTAATGTGTGTCCTTTCTCACAGCGTTGGTACTATTTTAGACACGTATTTTCTAAGGGTTTATCCCTGATGTTGGACGACATCATTGGCAATGGTGACACTGTCACACTTGACCATGTTTTTAATTTTTATGGGTAATTGGCCTTTTTCAACCTATTTAACTTTTTTTTACCAGCTTTTTTGGCATTGTTTAGGTTTTAAGTTGATCTCTTTTAAATTTTTATAGAGTTTTACTATTTGTTTTTATTTTTACACTGGCAGTTTGGTACAGATAACCATGTTTATTTGTACCAATAAACCCCAAAAACCAACCAACCAACTATAAAATATAAGCAAACTACCCCCTCAGATAGAAATGCACAGTAGCTGGGTGTGACATCAACTTTCAGCACCCACTGCATGGAGGTGGAGCACATGATATGAGTATTGTATGCCATCTACACATGCAGAACACCACTACCTTACTCTCAACTGAAGTGAAAATATCACATCAGGAGGACTCCTCCATGGTCCAACACCATAGTGGCTTTGTAATGGAAAGTGGCAAGGACTCTCATACTCCACTAGAAGGGGGGGACAAAATGCATTGGACAGTCAGGAGGAATGCAGACACTAGAGACAGTGCAACAGGTGACCATGAAATCCCGATTTTGAAAAGCAGACTGTTCCTGATTTATTCAACTGAAGAGTTGGCAGGAATAGGTAGCTATCCTCTTTTGCTTTATCCATGTAAGTTCATGAGTTAGAATGGGCATATTAAAGAAGCAACTATATAGTGTGGAAAACCCATTACCAATTTTGTGAAACATCCCATCTCAACAGTGTGCATTATTGGCATATTGAGAATTCTGGGATCAGCCAACACCTGAAGACAACTTGGGGTTGTAGTCTAGTTCATAGATGCACAAGCAAGCAGCTGCCACCATCATACTCTCTCCCTCCTCAGCGAAGCAAAAAAAAAGGTTATTATTTTCATCTTTATAATTTTAATGGCTTTGAAAGATAAAACACAACACACAAGCAGTCACTAGGCAAACATGTGTTATAAGGTGAATGATGAGTCACAGCTACACCAAATATCTGGAGAATTATGACAGGCAGAAGACAATACTCTGATGAGAAAGAAACAGCCACCTGATGCAGTTAGTGGGAGATGTACATATGAGGTATAGTCCACATACCAAACTGAAAAATTCCTTCCAATGGATGATGGAGGTGAGATGCCAAGGAAAATGTAAGGTGCCTGATCTCATGTGATGACACCTGGAACAGATTGTGGGACAAAGGAGACAGGGAGGAATACACCAGTCTAATAAATTGAACAGTAACTACAGAAAGAGGCCATTCAAACAATGTAACAATGAAGAGCACAAATTGGACATAAAAGGCTTTCCAGATCAGACCAGGAATAAAGGTGGGAAATGGGGGGAAGGGAAATTGTTGAGAAGGAAGAATTTCCCTCATGAGCTGCCAAAGTATTGGGTAAGAAAGATCGTTCTTGATAAACGAAAAATACAGGGAACATAAGGATAAAGGTTCAAAAGGAAGGAGAGTTGGCAGTGAAGAACAATATTGACATTCCAATTCAGAAGAACTACCCGACAAGAAGGTCGATAGATCTGAAAAGAATACGATAAAAGGGAGACAGTAGGAGAGGAAAATACCATATGGCACCTGGAGAAATAGAAGGTTTTGGATAGGGCTGCTCTATAACCAGCTATGGAAGAGACTGAAGTCCCATGATCAAACAGACAGGTAAGAGGAACAATAGGTCAAGAAGGGGAAAATCCCTAACTCAAAGACCAATGGCAAAAGCTGTTCCACTTACATTGATAGACATTAGAGAGGAAAGACAAACTGTCAGGTTTTATAAAGGCTGCAGATTCTTTACAGTAGGTATCTGTGACTTGTTGGCAATAAATTTTAACAATAAACGGACAACACAGAATCCACTTGTTTTAAAATAATATATTCAAAACAAGTCAAATGTATGTACAAAAATTCGTTACACTATTGGTTATCACAATTGTATCCAGAACTTTAAATAAATGTCTTTTTTTTTGTGTCACAGTCCAAACAAGCAGGCTCATTTAATTTTAGAACACTCTTTGACAAGACAAATTATTCTCTTCTACTCTGGTATCACAATATAATTAGTGATAAATTCATATACTTTACCTTGTGGGTTACTACAGTTGTAAACAGAGCTCTAAATAATTCTCTTTTATGTCAAAAGTTTACACAGACTGGTTCAGTTACCTTACAACCCAATTGACAAGATGAATTATTCTACTCTACTCTGTTTATTACAATACAATCTGTGATTATAACACTTTAAAAGTCGCCACTGCACACTCTTTATGGCTAAACTTACAAACACAGTCCAGATCTAGATCTCTCACTAACTTTGTCGTACTTTCACTTTCACCAACTTCACTTCACTTACTTCCTCTCTCTGTATCTGCACGTATTTATAACATCTGACAGAAAAATCTAGAAATATCCAGCCCTCTAGTAACAACAATATTACACATAATGATAAAAACTTAGAAGTTTCAAATAAGATAATGTCAACAATATTACAAATGCCTAGTACAACAATGAAACTACATACACAACATACAACTTGTACAGAGTTACATAATGAAACTTGTCATAACCTGTACCTGATGATGACAAAACCTTGTTGAAACATTGTACATTTGCTGTTATGTTAAACTTATATTAAAGTTTTTCTTCATTACCCATTCAAGCCGTCTCCAAGCATTATTAGTCTCAAAGTGGGTTCCTCTTCATTAACTTTTAACACACTTGTTATGAAAACTAAATAATTATTAAACATGAAGTCACTAAATAAACTAAATAATAACCCTTACACTGAACAGTCTTGTATATCCAACACAAATGGTCCATGCTAAAAGGGAAGCAACACACCCTGACAATCTGGATCTCCTTGCTAGGGACCAGATAAATACCAGGCATGAAGTGAGTGGGTGGTAAGAATGGGATGAAGATTTGGAAACTGAGGTTGATGGAGGCGGGATAATTGAGAAGAAGAGGTATTGGAGTTAGTTTGAAGCTGAAGGAGACAAAGAAACCAAGGCTGTACCTGTCAGTAAGTAGCAATTAGAAGGACCTGACACAGAGTGCAATGGATGACCAAAGTCACCCTGGGAAGGAATTGGATGGCAAGGTAGACATAAAGATACCAGTTGATCCAGTCCTGACTGAACGCATCCATTGTCAGGGCCTGAGGATGAAGAATTGATGGAGTGAGTCCAAAAGTAGGTGTATGGAAGACAAGTACTGTAAGAAAGCAGTAAGGGTAAGATGAAGTCAGGGAAACTGGGCTTTGGACAAATACTGACAAAAATGTCTCCAGCTGCTGAGAGTAGAGAAAACGTTGACTGGCCTGATGATAAGCCAAAGAATAATGATCAGAAGTCCATGGATGACGAGGCATGCTAGCACCAGCCCTCAACTAAGAAACAAAATGCTCAGCATGTACCCTGTTGTCAAGTGAAGGAGGGAAAACAACATATCCCAATGAAAGTGCATTATGTAACAAGGAAGGAAAAGGATCATAACAAACTGGGGAAAAGAGATAAAATAGCACACACCTCAGAAATCATGTCCAAAAAGTCACTGGGAGGCTTGGCAGATTTGACAGGAGAGGCTTGGGAAGGCACAGTATAATAAGGAGGAGGAAAAAGGCTGTCGAAATCCACCTCCTCATGAACAGGCTTGGATGATACTGAAGGAACCCAAATATTATCGTGAGAAGAAGGTCGACTCATATAAAAATCAATCTCCCGACGATTAATGGCCAAAAAATCCTCAAATGAGACCCCCAACCTGAAACCTGTATAATGACATTCGAAGTAGTGAGAATAATAATAATAAATGATATAGCACTACCTTGCAAAAAACAAGTAATCAACCCACAAAAGGAGTAAATTTTAAAATGTCTGCACTAAATAACTGCCTAATGAGAAGTAATATTTTGGCAGAATCAAATAGAGAGCGTCACATGCTTCAGTAGGGCATGTCACACTCCTTTTGATGTAGGGTTGTCCCATGATGATTTACATGTGAAGACACAGTGAAACATGTTAATCATAGGGTACGTAGGAGTTCAATGCTTGTGACACGCAAAACAGTTTTTGCATATAGGGAGCAGCACTAAACGAGAATAGCTACACGTATGAGGGGAGGTAAAATACAGTATTGGAAATTGCATTTGAAGTTAAATCTACATTTAGTTGTGGAGTAAATGATAAGAGTGTATTTGTGAAATGAGGCTAAAACTTACTGTTGCGTCATCGAGATCAGGTGATTCTCACGCTCTCTACTTTCTAGAATTATCCTGTACTTTGGCGAATGTTCTAGTTCTTACTAGATATAGGGTAGTCGGGTATATAAAAGAGGGGGACAACGTGACAAGGGAA
>NW_013676217.1:0-6081 GCF_000517525.1 Limulus polyphemus
CCTTACTTAGCTTGGATTCAATATAATATTAATTCTCCAGACTTATCAGTTCCTTACTTAGCTTGGTTTCAATATAATATTAATTCTCCAGACTTATCAGTTCCTTACTTAGCTTGGATTCAATATAATATTAATTCTCCAGATAAAATGGAATATATAGAAAAAGACAATAATTCTCTACTAATTTACTGGCTATATCTCTATTTATTTCAGTTTATTAGCAGAATCTAAATCTGCTAACATAATTATTCTATTTCTTTATCGTATTTTATTTTCTTCACTAATGAAATCTAAGTCTTTTACTTTAATTATTTATCATCTTTTTATTTTCTGCTTTTCATCAGCGGGAGCTGCCTACACCAGTAACTTCACATTTAAGAACCGATACAATACTCCACAAGCAGCGCCACCTGGTGTTTACTTCACAGAAAACTTTGATGAAAAGCAATTATTAAACGACATTGAGTCGGCTGTAAGTACAGTGTTGTCTTTATATACCAAGTTGTCAACAATAACCGTTTGAAAAGTACAAACGTATAATAGCAACTGAACTATTATTATAAGTACAGAAATCAAATGTTTATATTAAAATAAATAGTTCAAGGACATTGTACTTCCACTGTGAGATAGATTGTGTTCTAGGCTTCCTTAACCTATAAATATATATAATATGTAGGTTTTGTAGGTTCTTTCAATCTACCAGTACGTGAATTAGATCAATATAATGTGAAGGATTGTTTAACAGATGTTCTAGGTTTCCTTAACCTATAAGTATACATATAATATGTAGGTTTTTGTTTTGTTTTTTCAATCTACCAATACGTCAATTACAACTATATAATGTGAAGGATTGTTTAACAAGTGTTCTAACTTTCTTTAACCCATAAATATATGTAATATGTAGGTTTCGTAGGTTCTTTCAATCTCCCAATACATAGATTACACCCATATAATGTGAAGGATTGTTTAACAAGTGTTCTAGGCTATTTCAATCTACCAAGAAACAGATTCAACAATGGTTGTCTTTTCAGACTGAGTAGTAGTTAACTTTTTTAATTAAGAGATTATTGCCTCTTACGATTGAGTAATGATTGTAGCTTTAGATTTAGTTGTGGTTGTCTCTTTAGACTGAGTAACAGTTGTCTCTTTAGACTAAGTAACAGTAGTCTCTTTAGATTGAGTAACAGTTGTCTCTTTAGACTGAGTAACAGTTGTCTCTTTAGACTAAGTAACAGTTGTCTCTTTAGACTGAGTAACAGTTGTCTCTTTAGACTGAGTAACAGTTGTCTCTTTAGATTGAGTAACAGTTGTCTCTTTAGACTGAGTAACAGTTGTCTCTTTAGATTGAGTAACAGTTGTCTCTTTAGACTAAGTAACAGTTGTCTCTTTAGATTGAGTAACAGTTGTCTCTTTAGACTAAGTAACAGTTGTCTCTTTAGACTGAGTAACAGTAGTCTCTTTAGATTGAGTAACAGTTGTCTCTTTAGACTGAGTAACAGTTGTCTCTTTAGATTGAGTAACAGTTGTCTCTTTAGATTGAGTAACAGTTGTCTCTTTAGACTGAATAACAGTTGTCTCTTTAGATTGAGTAACAGTTGTCTCTCTAGACTGAATAACAGTTGTCTCTTTAGACTGAGTAACAGTTGTCTCTTTAGACTGAGTAATAGTTGTCTCTTTAGACTGAGTAACATTTGTCTCTTTAGACTGAGTAACAGTTGTCTCTTTAGACTGAGTAACAGTTGTCTCTTTAGACTGAGTAACAGTTGTCTCTTTTGAACACAGATGAAAATTCAATATGGAGAAAATTTCATTAGCGCTGTCATCATTGACACGAAGTTAGAAGATGGAGAATTATCCTCCTCAGTCTCACTACAGTTTGAACAAGAAGAAGAGCTTATAAACAAGATATTTTCTGATGAAGCCTGTATAAGCACATCTGAAAATGATGGTTACTGTATCATTCCACCCAGCCTTGTTGTGAACAAAACAAAACTGGAAGAAAGTAAGTAGTGCCGCTTTTGTGTCAACACTTGAACAGTTTGTTACATGAGAAGCCTGATTTCTTTGGCAATAATGATACTTGATACTTGTTTAGTGTAATATAATAATGTCTCATTTTAAACAAGTTTAAATATGTTGATACTTGTTTTGTGTAATATCATAATGTCTCATTTTAAACAAGTTAAAACATGTTGATACTTGTTTAGTGTAATATAATAATGTCTCGTTTTAAACAAGTTAAAACATGTTGATACTTGTTTTGTGTAATATCATAATGTCTCATTTTAAACAAGTTTAAACATGTTGATACTTGTTTTGTGTAATATCATAATGTCTCATTTTAAACAAGTTAAAACATGTTGATACTTATTTAGTGTAACATAATAATATCTCATTTTAAACAAGTTTAAACATGTTGATACTTGTTTTGTGTAATATCATAATGTCTCATTTTACACAAGTTTAAACATTCTGATACTTGTTTGTGTAATATAATAATGTCTCATTTTAAACAAGTTTAAATATTCTGATACTTGTTTAGTGTAATATAATAATGTCTCATTTTAAACAAGTTTAAATATTCTGATACTTGTTTAGTGTAATATAATAATGTCTCATTTTAAACAAGTTAAAACATCTTGATAATTGTTTAGTGTAATATAATAATGTCTCATTTTAAACAAGTTAAAACATGTTGATACTTGTTTAGTGTAATATCATAATATCTCATTTTAAACAAGTTTAAACATGTTGATACTTGTTTTGTGTAATATCATAATGTCTCATTTTAAACAAGTTAAAACATGTTGATACTTGTTTAGTGTAATATAATAATATCTCATTTTAAACAAGTTTAAACATGTTGATACTTGTTTTGTGTAATATCATAATGACTCATTTTACACAAGTTTAAACATTTTGATACTTGCTTTGTGTAATATAATAATGTCTCATTTTAAACTAGTTTAAACATGTTGATACTTGTTTAGTGTAATATCATAATGTCTCATTTTAAACAAGTTAAAACATGTTGATACTTGTTTAGTGTAATATCATAATGTCTTATTTTAAACAAGTTTAAACATGTTGATACTTGTTTAGTGTAATATCATAATGTCTCATTTTAAACAAGTTAAAACATGTTGATACTTGTTTAGTGTAATATCATAATGTCTTATTTTAAACAAGTTTAAATATTCTGATACTTGTTTAGTGTAATATAATAACGTCTCATTTTAAACAAGTTAAAACATGTTGATACTTGTTTAGTGTAATATCATAATGTCTCATTTTAAAACAGTTAAAACATGTTGATACTTGTTTAGTGTAATATTATAATGTATCATTTTAAACAAGTTAAAACATGTAGATACTTGTTTAGTGTAACATAATAATGTCTCATTTTACACAAGTTTAAACATTTTGATACTTGTTTAGTGTAATATAATAATGTCTCATTTTAAACAAGTTTAAACATGTTGATACTTGTTTAGTGTAATATAATAATGTCTCATTTTAAACAAGTTAAAACATTGTTACGTCTCTGTATGTTTGTTTGTTAATTCTTACAAGATACAAGTCCTTTCTTTACAAAACTTGTTTATTCTTCCTCAATACAACTTTGTAATGTACTTAATTTTCACAGTTACACACACTATAGTTCACAACAATTCACTCACTTTCTATCGCGCTTAGACTTAATTGTCCGTCCCCGCCAACTATAGTTCCGATCTCTGTGTCTGCTATCCTCAGTTCCCGCCTACCGTAACCGCTGTCTTTCTTTCTCTCTGCCTGCTTCGTTTCCGCTACGTCTTTGTTTCCACTATTGCTTCGACTCCCTCTGTCTCTTTCACTGTCTAGCGCACTTATATATGATAATACTGTCTGTTCTAGAAACTTCTAAGACTCTCAATACGTGCTACCAGCGTCAGTTGACGCAACGATGTTGCAACACACTAGCGAATCTTCTAGAATATTCGTCACATGACCCTCCCCCACTGTCGTAACATGTTGATACTTGTTTAGTGTAATATAATAATGTCTCATTTTAAACAAGTTTAAACATTTTGATACTTGTTTAGTGTAATATAATAATGTCTCATTTGAAACAAGTTAAAACATGTTGATACTTATTTAGTGTAATATAATAATGTCTCATTTTAAACAAGTTTAAATATTCGAGACATTATTATATTACACTAAACAAGTATCAAGATGTTTAAACTTGTTTAAAATGAGACATTATTATATTACACTAAACAAGTATCAAAATGTTTAAACTTGTTTAAAATGAGACATTATTATATTACACTAAACAAGTATCAATCAACATGTTTTAACTTGTTTAAAATAATTGTTTAGTGTAATATAATAATGTCTCATTTTAAACAAGTTAAAACATGTTGATAATTGTTTAGTGTAATATTATAATGTCTCATTTTAAACAAGTTAAAACATGTTGATACTTGTTTAGTGTAATATAATAATGTCTCATTTTAAACAAGTTTAAACATGTTGATAATTGTTTAGTGTAATATCATAATGTCTCATTTTAAACAAATTTAAACATTTTGATACTTGTTTAGTGTAATATAATAATGTCTCATTTTAAACAAGTTAAAACATGTTGATAATTGTTTAGTGTAATATCATAATGTCTCATTTTAAACAAATTTAAACATTTTGATACTTGTTTAGTGTAATATAATAATGTCTCATTTTAAACAAGTTTAAACATCTTGATACTTGTTTAGTGTAATATAATAATGTCTCATTTTAAACAAGTTA
The DNA here is from genome assembly GCF_000517525.1 of Limulus polyphemus. Taxonomy (NCBI): domain Eukaryota; kingdom Metazoa; phylum Arthropoda; class Merostomata; order Xiphosura; family Limulidae; genus Limulus; species Limulus polyphemus. The sequence goes on from NW_013676217.1 coordinate 4,789, forward strand.
AAACATGTTGATACTTGTTTTGTGTAATATAATAATGTCTCATTTTAAACAAGTTTAAACATTTTGATACTTGTTTAGTGTAATATAATAATGTCTCATTTTAAACAAGTTAAAACATGTTGATACTTGTTTTGTGTAATATCATAATGTCTCATTTTAAACAAGTTTAAACATGTTGATACTTGATTTATATAATGCTGGTTTAATTCAACAGTCGTTTTAGAAATATTGGATTATGTTGGTCTTGAAAGAGAAATTCTAAATTTTTCTGAATGATTTGTTTATGTTTACCATTTAAGTATTTTATTTTACATTTCATATATTTGTTCATATATCCATCCTACATTCAGACTTTATACAACAAATAGCTTATTGTGGTTCGTTTGCTACAACTGAGTTTATGTAAAGGTTTCTTCTTGGGAGAATTGGTGCTCGTATTCCATCACTTTTAAACTTAACCTTTGTGGTTATAATGATCCATTATCATTGTCCAACTGAAGTTACATTTATAAACTACAATCATTGTTCAAATTATTAGGTTAAAATTGTTACCATGGTTGCATACTTGTGAACAGATGACACATTTAAGTCCTATGTTACCATATCCTCTGGACTCTACTGATTGATCCACGAATCAGAATCTTTTTTTCAAACTTATAACCAGTCGTCACTCTCAAGCTGAACCCTTATTTAAAATAAGACATCTTCATAGAAGTAAGTTTAAAGTAATAATAAAGTAAAAACATCGTTCCAAACTGTGAGAAACCAACTACCATGCTCTTGCTGAATAACCAAGATCATCATGTTATATCTACATAGTTATGAATCTGGAACAATCCAAGATCATCATGTTATTATATCTATATCCAGATTCATAACAACAATCCAAGATCATTATGGGTTATGAATCTGGATATAGATATAAAACAATCCAAGATCATCATGTTATATCTATATCCAGATTCATAACAACAATAACATGATGATCTTGGATGATCTTGGATTGTTGGTTATGAATCTGGATATAGATATCATGATGATCTTGGATTGTTAGTTATGAATCTGGATGTAGATATAACATGATGATCTTGGTTATTCAGCAAGAGCATGGTAGTTGGTTTCTCACAGTTTGGAACGATGTTTTTACTTTATTATTACTTTAAACTTACTTCTATGAAGATGTCTTATTTTAAATAAGGGTTCAGCTTGAGAGTGACGACTGGTTATAAGTTTGAAAAAAAGATTCTGATTCGTGGATCAATCAGTAGAGTCCAGAGGATATGGTAACATAGG
>NW_013676217.1:6609-16803 GCF_000517525.1 Limulus polyphemus
AGCTGGATCTATACTTGAAGAACAACCATAGAATATGTAGATCCAGAATCACAAATATTCATCAGCTCTAGCTGGATCTATACTTGAAGAACAACCATAGAATATGTAGATCCAGAATCACAACTATTCATCAGCTCTAGCTGGATCCATACTTGAAGAACAACCATAGAATATGTAGATCCAGAATCACAACTATTCATCAGCTCTAGCTGGATCCATACTTGAAATTTAACTTAGGAAATTCTGTGAGAAGGTTTAGTCCAAACTCTTAATTCTCTGGGTCATGTGGCAGCGTTACTCATTACCTTGTTAATCATTTAAGTAAAAACAGATGTAACATTTTGGCGCCATCACCAATAGATGGACCTAATAACTTATAGACGACAGTTTATTCAGTTCCCATCGGCCACCGCCCAAGTACCTACCATAACGTATGGTAACCATACAAGTGGTAAAAAACTTTAAAAGTAAACATTGGCGGGTGGAGCTTTTACTTTTGGACAGCTGAGTTGTAGAGCACTGAACCTGTTATCCAGAGGTGCTGAGTTCAAGTCCAGGTCCGTTAGTCTAATTTTACTTATCGGCTTTCTTCGCTTAAAATCTTATGTTAAATATCTTCCTCTCGATATAGGTTTGATAATTAATATTATTGCAGATCACTGGTGCACTGGCGCCATCTTTCTTTCGTTATTGGAAATTAAAATCACATTAAACGAAAGACAATTATTGTACATATTATGATATGTTTTTACGATTGCATCATGTTATGTGCACGGTTTCTTGTCAAAAAAAGATTTGTTGTTTTTTGTTTATTTCTGTAGCTATATTTGAACCCATAAATCAGTGTTCTACTCCAAGAAAAGTGTGTCCTGCTTACACAAGTTGTAAAAAACACAACGGAACCATTGAATTCTCCTGTTTTTGTGAGGAACATTTTAAGAAGATTCATGATTACAAAATAGGAAAGGGAGGAACTGTTGAGTATTGTAACGGTAAGTTTGTTAATTTCTTTGTTATTAAGCACAAAGCTACACAATGGGCTAACAGCGTTCTGCCCACTATGGGTATCGAAACCTGATTTTTTCTAATTTGGGGAAGTAAATATTATAAGATGTATATTTTCATTTGGAGGGGTGACATATGAAGTAATTCATAATTAAATGTATACATATATTATTAGGATTTATTTATTATTATTATTTATTATATATATACATACATACATATTATTTCTGTGTATTTTTCTCTGGTTCAAGAAATAACTAAATTTGCTTAAGAGTTTTGACAGTTAGATATCTCTAACAAACTATAAGGAGAACTTGTACTGGTTTTGAGAGTGGAGTAGGTGAAGATGAAGGACTGAAACATGGTTACAGTGCATTTCTACTAAAACTGTTATTGTTTTACATAATAGAACACATCTCACTAAGTTTATTTGATAACAGTTAATCGAAACATTAAGGTTTTCCTTCTGAGCTAACTATTACTATCAGTGTATGAATATGTTATGTCGCCATTAGTCGACGATCCAGCGTAAAGGCGGAGCCTATTTAGAGTACTATCCCTTTCGCATTGATAAGTTTTCACGTGACATGCATGTAATTAATTCTTCCAATGGGAAGTTGTACGTTGTTACGATTTTTGTCAACAATTTGTCAAGCCAATTCACGGAAATATAAAACTAGTAACGGTAAAAACTGATTTGTACTAATAAACAACACAGACAGATAGACTGATAATCATCAACTTGTCAGTAATATTTAGTATTCTTGACTTCATGTGATCTGAAGTATAAATTCTGTAAACTTATACAATTTTGGGTTTTTCTACGATAGATATACTTCATATGCTTATTTGGATTTGGAAATGAATTCGTATTCCAAATTTTCTTAGCCCAAAAATAAATGAAATAAAAATAAAAAACGACTTATTTTCTGATGCTTAGGTCATCGAATGATCCAATATTTTGAGATGGACCTTCTAATATATACACATTCAAAGCACTGATGCGTCTTCGTGTTCTGTAATTGGCTTTTATTTGATGTGTTTCACACAAACGTCATGATGAATTCCACAGTCACGTCACACGTGTGACTTTAAGTTTTATGGGACAAACATTTTTCAGACAAATTACTTTCTTTGTTTTCCAGATATTGACGAATGTGCCAGCCCCTCCGTCTGTCCGTCATTTACAGAGTGTATGAATACAATTGGTAGCTATTCTTGCCCATGCGTAGAAGGATACAAGCCGAAAAGTACCGACGATGGCCCGAAGGTGACAGGTTGTATAGGTAAGTTTCAAGTGGCCAGAGTTTGTAATTATAGGTCGTATTTTTAAAGTTTAATGTTGAATGAGTTCACGGATTATCTCAGTTATATTTTCCAGAAATTTAATTTATTATTATTTATTTATTTTTCGTGTCCTAAATGGTGTTAATTCCATTTCTCTTGAAAATATCTCGCATATCAAGAAAGTTAGAGATATGACGAGAATGTCAGAAACCCGTGCAACCATAAAGTTTTCGCAAGCTCTATAGTTGGTTTATGATTTAGTTAAATCGCAACTACAATGTTCTACAAAACAACGGCCTATCTTTTAAAAGCACGTAATGAATTTGATTTTGGTTTCAGACCGTTAGAAACCATGCACTGAATTAATCCAATATCATTAAATGTCATATATTGTTTAATACCATATTATCAATTAGGTTATATTGTTTAATACCATATTATCAATTAAGTTATATTGTTTAATCTAATATCATTAAATACCAAATATTGTTTAATCCCATATTATCACTTAAGTTACATTGTTTAATATCATATCATTAAATATTATATATTGTTTAATACCATATCATCACTTAAGTTACATTATTTAATATATTTAATATTTAATATATTTAATATATTATTATTATATAATATATTATATATTGTTTAATACCATATCATCACTTAAGTTACATTATTTAATATCATATCATTAAATATTATATATTGTTTAATCCCATATTATCAAATAACTTACATTGTTCAATTCATTATCATGAAATATCTTATATTGTTTACTACTAGCTTATCAGAAGCCTTACAAGTAATAATAGGTGTTGTTAAAATAAATAAAAAATAGTGTTAACTAAATATGAAATTAATTTGGATGTGTTGTGACGTACATAAGATTGGTGAAAAAAATACATTTCAACAACTTAAGCCAGTCCATAACGTAACAGTTGTAGTCAACCAGTTAGTCTCAGTTTTTCGTATTCCAGCCGAACTGATGAGACCTGGTATTGAGCGAAAGGCCTCGGTGGTTCTTTCACTCAGAAATTCCTATTAATAACAGCTTACTCCTTCGTGGATCATACTTTATTTAATATTTTCAAATTGCTCTTGACTGACAGAAAAATAAATAGTTAGATAGAAAGCACCAGATGATATTATTAACTTAGTAATTGTAAATAGTTAGATAGAAAGCACCAGATGATATTATTAACTTAGTGGTTGTAAATAGTTAGATAGAAAGCACCAGATGATATTATTAATTTAGTAGTTGTAAATAGTTAGATAGAAAGCACCAGATGATATTATTAACTTAGTAATTGTAAATAGTTAGATAGAAAGCACCAGATGATATTATTAATTTAGTAATTGTAAATAGTTAGATAGAAAGCACCAGATGATATTAATAACTTAGTAGTTGTAAGTAGTTAGATAGAAAGCACCAGATGATATTAATAACTTAGCAGTTGATCAAACCTAGAATTCTTAAACCACATAACAACACGTGTAAGTTTAATGTTGAATTCAGTATGGAAAATCTATATTAAGGATGAAATATTTTGTATTTTAACGTCGTATATCTCCAAATGTTTTGATATTCATAAACTACAGAAAGTTTTAAAACTTGGATGGACTTCAACTGTCTGTTGAGTGAAAATATTATGTTTTAAAACATTGATGGACTTCAACTGTCTGTTGAGTGTAAAGATTAGGTTTTAAAACTTTGTTGGACTGCAACTGTCTGTTGAGTGAAAAGATTAGGTTTTAAAACTTTGATGGACTTCAACTGTCTGTTGAGTGAAAGATTAGGTTTAAAACTTTGATGGACTTCAACTGTCTGTTGAGTGAAAAGATTAGGTTTTAAAACTTTGATGGACTTCAACTGTCTGTTGAGTGAAAAGATTAGGTTTTAAAACTTTGATGGACTTCAACTATGTTGAGTGAAAAGATTAGGGTTTAAAACTGTGATGGACTTCAACTGTCTGTTGAGTGTAAAGATTAGGTTTTAAAACTTTGATGAACTGCAACTATCTGTTGAGTGAAAAGATTAGGTTTTAAAACTGTGATGGACTTCAACTGTCTGTTGTCTACTATGTCTACTCCATTTAATGTATTGTTTGCTAGTAAAACATTTCTTTTTTAAATATATTCTATTCAACTCTAACATCTGTTAGACATATTTTGTAGTAGAGATTTGATCTATATAAAAGTGTGGCACAATTTGTTGAAGCGCAGTAAAACATTTGGTGTATGTGTTAGGTGTCTGTTCAGATAGCCCGTGTGGGACAAACGGCGAGTGTGAAGCTACTACATTACATAACTTCTACTGCAAGTGAGTAACAAAGACTTCGTTTGTTTTTTTAAAGTCGTACTGGATTAAGCCAGTCCAAGAGCTGAGATGGACTTTTACAATATTAACACAATCTGAACTTATTTTTTTTTAAATTAAAAAAAGATTCTTCCAAGTAACTAATAAAGGTTTCTTCTTATACATTTGGTTATTTTTGGTATACATATTGAAACCTATAATAAAGTTTAAAAATATATTGTGTTATTCCTGACATATAACATATATATTATCATAAATAATGTCTAGTATTTAAGGGTTGTGGGAGTATTTTGAAAGTTTTGTGTTGTTTTTTTAATCTACATGTTTCAGAACAGCAAGTTAGTCCCGACATTAAGTATTTTTATGACTAACCTAGTTGTTCATATTCTTAGTTTTCGAATTGATTTTATATTATTAACAGAAATTACTATAGATTTTTTTATCTTCTTCGAACGTTTTATTTTGTTTATTCCTCCACCAATATCAAGAAATACTTTTCTCATTTTAACAATAGTTTTGTAATTATTGTACTAAAGATGGGGTAGTTTGGTTTCTAACGCACGTGGTCTCTTTGTTAGGTGTGCCAAGGGCTACACAGGGATCCGCTGTGAGGAAAGAGATACTTTTCTGTCAGGTATGTTAATTACTTACTAAGTTGTAGCACGGCTTCAGTAAATCATAGTTTAGTAAACGTATCAACTATCTGATGGCTCAGCTGTAGAACTGAGGCCTTATAACTCTAAAAGTCGCGTTTCGATATCCTCGGTGAGCAGAGCACAGATAGCCCAACGTGTATATTTATGTTTATCAACAAAAAATATCGACCTGGTGTATAGTCGAACTCATTAACTAGTTTAGTTTTCTCTTTATTTTTCTCAAGCTCTGAGTCGCAGGTTCGAATCCCGTCAACTAGCATGCTTGCGCTTTCAGGCATTTAGGCGTTATAATGGGATAGTCAGTTTCACCATTCGTTGATAAAGAGTAGTCCAAGAGGCGGCGGTGTGTGATGCTTCCTTCTAGAGTATCATCTCAAACTTAGGAGCTATTGCAGAGAGAGAGAATTCGATAGCTTAGTGCGAAATTTGGCAAAACAAGTATAAATATTTTTACTTTTTAAGTAACATTATTAACATCATCTACTGTATTTTATAGCTTCAAAATGTTCATCTTGGAAAAAAAACACATTTTTGACACTACAATTTCATAAGTTTATAAAATTATTTCACAATTAAACTATTCATTTGTTTTGTTACTTTATTGCCTATTCTTTCTGTAACGTGTTGTTCTTTTATAATTGGTTAAAAATTAAAACCTGAAATGTGATTATTCTCAGTCTTTAACTGCAATGTCAACAAATAAATTTCATATGTTACGAACAAAATATAGTACTTATCCTCCTCTGTCTGGTTACATTTATATGTCTTTTTTTCTTTTCTCATTGTAGCTGCTATGAAAAATACAGCAATAGTTGGGACTGCTCTTGGAAGTGTAATTCTATTGTTTATTATTGGCACAGCGCTTGTAATTTTCAGGTAGGTCAAGAGACAAACATAAACTAATGTAGATAACCAGCTAAAGAAAAAACTTGTAAGCTAATGTAGATAACCAGCCAATGAAAAAGCTTATAAACTAATGTAGATAACCAGCCAATGAAAAAGCTTATAAACTAATGTAGATAACCAGCCAATGAAAAAGCTTATAAACTAATGTAGATAACCAGCCAATGAAAAAGCTTATAAACTAATGTAGATAACCAGCTAATGAAAAAACTTATAAACTAATGTAGATAATCAGCCAATGAAAAAGCTTATAAACTATCCCCTTCTGAGTTTTTCTCGTTTGTACTTGTCACCCATTAAAAAGGTATATCTGATTCAAACTTATAATATCGAATATTTTTGTAAGAATAAATTTTACTAAACGATTTTAAGTCATATGATAGAAAGATTTTATACTTCATAACGGGTTTTTAACTAAGTTCATTCACATTGGTGTATGTTCTGTTCTTTAGTCCGTGTGGTCAGGCTCATAACGGGTTTTTAACTAAGTTCATTCACATTGGTGTCTTCACTATGTTCTGTTCTTTAGTCCGTGTGGTCAGGCTCATAACGGGTTTTTAACTAAGTTCATTCACATTGGTGTCTTCACTATGTTCTGTTCTTTAGTCCGTGTGGTCAGGCTCATAACGGGTTTTTAACTTAGTTCATTCACATTGGTGTCTTCACTATGTTTTGTTCTACCAAGCTCTGATTGGTCCGTGTGGTATACGAAACTAACACCAATATCTGTAAGAAAAACGTTTCCCATTTGCTTGACATTTTGATTAGATCACTTACGATTATTTTAGCTATAACGACGAGGCCAATCAGTGTTATTCAACTTAAAGAAGTGTTTCAGCGGTTTAGGGATGTGAAAATTCAGACAGATCGTGATCTTCAACCTTGAAAGAGGTATGTAGTTACACAACTGTACGGTAAAATGGGCGTGTCATGAACTTTTCTGTATTTGAATCAGTCGTCACATCTGTATCTCTAATCAGATTATATTTTGTTTGTGTTCCCCAGGTTAAAAAAAAGAAACCGGAACGAGCAGCGATAGGAAAGACAATCTATTAAGGTAAGCACATAACTGATAAACTAGACTTCGTGTTTGGGGTTTTTAATCACGATCCCCCAGAGTCACTATTTTAACTAATAAAGCTGATTTAGTTTCTCAACATGTCAAAAATTACACGCTCAGTATATTCTGAAAATAAATAACTGTATAAGAGAAAGCAATGATAAGTACAGGCGGTGAAACTAGGGAACAATGGGGGGTACGTGTCCCCATGAAACGTTTTGTGTATAATTATCAGGAAAAGCTGCTGATTTAACTTTGAATTCAATGGTCACAATTAACATAGTAAATACCCCCCCCCCAAAAAAAAAACCAAAAGTCCTTTCACCACCTATGTTTAGTAAGAAGTTCTCTGGCTTTTTTTAAGTTACTTGTTCTAGCATTACAAGTTTTATTTTAACCCTTTAAAAGAAACATAAACGAGATAAAATTAACAAAATTTCTATAAAAAAAAAGCTATTTTCACATTGGTTCTAAAACTTGTTTTGAATATAATACAGTGTTACACCTTGTGACGTTTGAATAATGTGTTTTACTCAAACCAAATTACTAAGACCTTGGTATATATTCAAAGAAAAAATGTAGTCTTATGATTGCTTGTTTAACCCTACAAGGAAAGCATAAAATAGATTGGCAAATAAATATAGTTTTATCAGATAAAGAAGTTTACTACAAGTTTTAGTACAAAAGTGGTCAGTTTGATAAGTAAATGTGGTTTTATCACACAGACAAGTTTACAACTAGACAGTCAGGTTGACAAGTAAATTTGGTTATATCAAACAGATAAGTTTACCACAGACAGACAGGTTGGTAAATAAATGTGGTTTTATCACCCTGACAAGTTTACCACAGACAGTCAGGTTGGTAAATAAATGTGATTTTATCACACAGATAAGTTTACCACAGACAGGTTGGTAAGTAAATGTGGTTTTATCACACAGATACGTTTACCACAGACAGTCAGGTTGGTAAATAAATGTGGTTTTATCATCCAGACAATTTTACAGCTAGACAGTGAGGTTGGTAAATAAACGTGGTTTTATCACCCAGACAATTTTACAACTAGACAGTGAGGTTGGTAAATAAATGTGGTTTTATCACAAAGATAAGTTTACCATAGACAGGTTGGTAAATAAATGTGGTTTTATCACCCAGACAATTTTACAACTAGACAGTGAGGTTGGTAAATAAATGTGGTTTTATCACAAAGATAAGTTTACCACAGACAGACAGGTTGGTAAATAAATGTGGTTTTATCACCCAGACAATTTTACAACTAGACAGTGATGAATTCAAATTCGATGACGAGGAACCCACTTTGAGACTAATAATGGCTGGAGACGGCTTGAATGGGCCGTCATCAGGTACCAAAACAGGTACAAAACCTTGTCGAAACGTTGTACATTTGCTGTTATGTTAAACTTATATTAAAGTTTTTCTTTATTACCCATTCAAGCCGTCTCCAGCCATAACTAGACAGTGAGTTTGGTAAATAAATGTGGTTTTATTACCCAGACAATTTTACAACTAGATGGTGAGGTTGGTAAATAAATGTAGTTTTATCATACAGATAAGTTTACAACAGACAGGTTGGTAAATAAATGTGGTTTTATCATACGGATAAGTTTACCACAGACAGTCAGGTTAATAAGTAAATGTGGTTTCATCACCCAGACAAGTTTACCACAGACAGTGAGGTTGGTAAATAAATGTGGTTTTATCACCCAGACAAGTTTACCACAGACACTCAGGTTAATAAGTAAATGTGGTTTTATCACCCAGATAAGTTTACCACAGACAGTGAGGTTGGTAAATAAATGTGGTTTTATCACAAAGATAAGTTTACCACAGACAGTGAGGTTGATAAATAAATGTGGTTTTATCACTCAGACAATTTTACAACTAGACAGTGAGGTTGGTAAATAAACGTGGTTTTATCACCCAGACAAGTTTACCACAGACAGTGAGGTTGGTAAGTAAATGTGGTTTTATCACACAGATAAGTTTACCACAGACAGTCAGGTTGACAGTTAGATAGGTCTTAGTTATTTAATTCTTAATTTAAGTGCAATAATTAGTGTTTTGTAATTTTTTTTATTTTAAGCCTAATGGTGTAATACATAATTCTTTGTTCCTCAGTTACTGTATGTTTATGGTCCAAATGTTTCCTGGATGTTGTGTTATTTCTGATCAATTTGCAGAAAATACATTAATCCAAATAGAAGAAAGAAAACAGAAGAATATTTATTTGTATAGCACGAAAACATTTCATATTTATACAAGATATGTTCATGATGTTTTACCCTAATTAAAAAACAACCATGTTTAGTGTAGTAAATGTAAGACGTACATTATTGTTTATGTATCATTCCACTGTTCGTCAAATGTTAAGATAACTTTTTTGTATTATCTCATCTTTTTCTTTTTTTCTATTTTTCCTCAAGGTGGTTCAGGGGTAAATCTGTGGAGTTATAACGCTAACAATCAGGTTTTGATACTTGCAGTGAGCCGAGCACAAATAACACGTCGTGTAGCTTCGCGCTTCACAACAAACAAACAATTTTTTTTTAACCTTCCGTCCCTGTGATAATAGATAAAAATGACAACTGTTGACTGAAGATTAAGAAGTGGATAGATACATGTGATTGTGGTAAATTACCATTTTTCCATTTATCATTCCTAAATATATTCTATCTATTCCTTTTCATGAAATATTAGTGTATTATTTACAATTTTAAAAATTGATATCGTTCTTCATAATCCTGATACGTTTGTATAAACATCTGTTTTATTTTCTTGAACATTTACGTGCAATAAAATGTTTGAAAGTTTTTTCGTTGTTGTAATGTTTACTCTCCTTACATTCTTAGCAACTGTTTATTAAAACTAAATACCACCAGTAAACATGGTAACAAAGATATTTCTTACATTCTTAGCAACTGTTTATTAAAACTAAATAGGGAGAG
>NW_013676218.1:0-6413 GCF_000517525.1 Limulus polyphemus
AGGAACAAGATAGTTCTAGAAACGTGGCGTCATACTAGTCACGTGACCTCGCTGACGCAACAATAATACGAGACTAACACATTCTTGAAGGAACAGAATATTTCTAGAAAACGTGGCGTCACACTAGTCACGTGACCTCGCTGACGCAACAATATATACAAGACTAACACATTCTGGAAGGAACAGAATATTTCTAGAAAACGTGGCGTGACACTAGTCACGTGACTTCTCTGACGCAACACCGTCATTTCACATGGTCAGCACATTGTATGTTATATATGAAGATATATGGACTGTGAATATTTATTTCGCAACACAAACATGTGAATACAGTCCGGCAAGTTTCTTGCTGCTCTGTTTCGAACTCCATATCACGTTTTTTAGTCTTTACTGTTAAAATGTAGTTGAAATTTTCGTGTAAAACTGTCTCTTCATCAATACTACTACTACTGACATTAGGCCTAGTTGATACTACTACTAGTACTGACATTAGGCCTAGTTGTTACGACACCTGAGGGTCGCAAGTTAAAAAAATATTATTAATTTTCAACTGCTTGATTTGTCGATGTCCGTTATAAGAATTCTGTGAGTAATAAGCTTACTGTTTTGTTTAAAGTTTATTGTTGAACCATAATTACAGGTTTATGTCCTTAATATTAATTATAGTGTGTAAAAAATTCGTTACCCTTATCGTGTAAATTCAACATATATTAACATACGTCATTGTTTTGGAAATGTAGATTGTCTTTCATAGAACCTAATTATTAGTAATAACTATAATGTGACTTACGATTATAAATGTGTCTTTTCATCGTAAATAATTTTTGATGAGTAAAAGAGCTCCTCATAGCTTGTCAATGTTGGATTATTGTATTACAATAAATATCTTATTGTATTTACAATGATTGAATTATTTATTTATATTCTTTGTTTGTCCAATAAGCGTGCTGTCTCATTCACTCATTATGTCAAGTTTTAACATCTAGTGAGTTCACTTCACATTGGACTACCCTAACAGTGTAGTTTTGGTGGAAAGTGCAATTACACAGTAAAGATTATTCGTATTAAAATCAGTGAATCATGGGGCTGTAACTGTTTCCAGACAAATAAACAACAGCGAATGTTTTTTTGTTTTGTTTTTTAATTTCGCGCAAAGCTATACGAGGGGTATCTGCGCTAGCCGTCCCTAATTTAGCAGTGTAAGACTAGAGGGAAGGCAGTTAATCATCACCACCTATCGCCAACTCTTGGGCTACTCTTTTACCAACGAATAGTGGGATTGACCGTCACGTAATATCGCCCCCACGGCTGAAAGGGCGAGCATGTTTGGAGTGACGGGGATTCGAACCCGCGACCCTCAGATTGCGAGTCGAGCGCCCTAACCACCTGGCCATGCCGGGCCGAACAGCGAATGATGTACCTAGTGAAAATATAATACTTGGTTAAGTTAGGTAAGTACCCAATCGAGTGTACTGCAGTAAAGATCGGAACTTCTGTTCTATAAAACAAAGACATTAAAACAAGAGTATATGTACTACAGAAGGATTTAAAAAAATAATTCAGAAAGAATATTTCAAAAACGTGTAATAAAATAGTAAGCAAAATAATTAGTTCAAGTTTTTGAAGCTTATAAAAACAAACTAAAAATCACTTTTTTAAAAATCCTTATGATATACCAATATAATTACGAACTGGATATGTTTTTAAATATAATTTGTTCTTAATGCAAAATGACTTTTAGTTGTAATTAGGAAAGAAACAAAATATCCATTCTTCTTCCAGTTAACACAAAATAGAATGTTCCAGTTCTTGGTATGTCTTGGAAATGTTCAACTTGTATCCGTATTTGCCAAGCTGGGGATACTGCAGTTTATTGAAAACACCCGAGCACTGCTGTTCAACTGAAAGAACGTCACTAACGCTCATAGATTTCAGCCACATTGTAGCCTTCTTCACGCTTTTGTTAGGGTGGCGTTGTATGTGTTTCTTTATGAAGTACGCAGTCTCATTAGAAAGCTTTTCGAAACCAAGAAACTTAAAAATTCGAAGTGTTGTTTCATAAGAACGATGAACTAAGTCTTCATAACGTAAGAATAAAAAGTTTTGTTTATCTACAAATTTTAAGTTGCATATTTCTTCTAAATCTTCTATAAAATTCTGGCAAAACGTCTTCAAAGAAAAGCAAATACTGGCCTCTCGACACCACCGAGACGCCACTCCGTACCAGCGTGAGTTTATTATGGCACGTGGGTCTCGGACAAGGTAGATGATTTTCAGATCCAGATCTGGATTGTTTCGAGAAAATTCGATGGCGTTTTTTAAAGAGAGTCGAATTGTTTTAATGATGTGAAAAGTCTGTTTTTTACAGAAACGACTTATTGTTGCTGATCTAAAGCATGGCCTGATATCCTCCCCTTTCCTGCACATATTCACGTATTGTATATTGAATTGGTATGACATCTGACCTAAATTATTTTGAATCATCCTAAGATAGGTCTCTCTGCCTGCGAAGCTGCACGTGAGTAGATCCTTGAGAAAACTCTGATCTGGTGGCTCACGCAGTGCCTCCAGTTTGTGCCTATAACTATACAGAGGTTCGAAGTGGTAAAATGAGGTTGGCTGACTCTGGAGGAGATGTCCTACTAAAGTAGAGCCACTACGAGCATGCCCCAGTAGTAAAACACGGACTTTTTCTGTGTTATTTCTCCGGTGTACGAATTGTGTCTTCGTTAAGACCGGGACTGAAGGAAATATAAAATATATATCAACATAAAAATCTACACTTCGTTACTTAATCTTCACTAATTATACGTTACTTTAACAAAACTACTAAGTCAGTACCATTTGAACTTTAATGAAACGTTTCAGTCATGGTTCAGTTAATATTAAGAAACTGGTAATACATCATGTTATATTGAAATATTTAGTATCACTTAACGACACGAAACGCTTGTTATTTTGAGTTTGATCTTATCTGCTATATTGCAAAAAAAATTAAAATTAAATATATTTACACACTGGTAGAGCTTTACTTTACGGATACAAATATTTATTGTAAACACATAAACTCCTCTCGAATTTCTCTCTCGTGTAAATAGCTGTAGAACTGTAGAAAAATAACATGTAAGTTTATTCTTCTAAAAATTTACAGGCTGTCTAATAGTAGCATCAAGACGATGCTGAGCAGTGATACACATGTAATATCTAGTAAATTACTAGAAATCCACCTCATTCCTTTATTAATTTGTTATTTTCCTTTTTGTTTTAATTATCTTTAAACTCCAAAAGGTTATTGCTTACCCTATTGTATTCTCAGCGTTATTTGAATCACGGTATTTTCTACATGACTCACATTTCACAAATAATCATTATATACATTATTTGAGGCACGGTATTTTCTACATGACGCGGGAAAATTATGATAAATTATACTTTGCGTTTGCAGAAACGTATAGAAATGTATATATTTATCCTTATTTTAAAGTAGCTGTTTGACAAGATGGCCAGAGATTTCCATTTCTGCCCAGATAAAGAACAAGCCAAGGTAGGGCGAACTGCATCAGAGAAATGTTGGATTTCCTATGCGTAGGATTAGCCCTGGATATTACTGGCCCACTCCTGAAAAATGTGAGAGCTCATTTATACATACTAGTCACTTATTGGTTATTTCACAAAGATGATCAAAGTTTGTTTATTGATCAGTATATCAACACATTCTTTCACTTATGATAGCAGTGGTTCTCAAACTCTTTTAGTCTGAGGCTCCATTGATTGAATAAAAAAGTTTGAGGCCCTCCCCCAACTTATTAAAATGCCTTAAAATGTGAATTTATAATCCTCCCCCCACTACTTTAGAATGATGATTGAAAAACAGTGCCGTAGTAAAAACAATAACATCTCCTTTCGACATACTGTATCGTTTAATTAATTCAACATAATTTTTATCGGCTTATTGTTTATTTAGAATTAAAATTAATTCAGCATCTTTGTTTTCGGCCTATTTATTGGTGCCCCCCCCCCCCAGAAAAAGCTTTACGGCCGTGGCTCACACTTTGGGAAACACTGGTTTAGAGTACTAAAAGAAATTCACATGGATCAGGGAACTTATTTCAACAACCAACTACTTACTGAGTTGTGTAAAGTGTTGTGATGAAGTATATTTCAATTTATCACCCCCATCTGATAGTTTGGCAGAATGTGTAACACAGGCTACCAAATGGACGCTTGCAATGTTTGTTAATCCTAACATAACTGATTGGGATGGACACTTGCCACATACGATGATGGCAAATAGAGCAACAAAACTAGGATATATAGGCCGTTTGCCACACGTACTCATACGGTCCTACCCAAGAGAAGACATTCCTCAATGTTAGGAACATGTGGAGTGGCTGAGGTCTATAATTATCAATGCACACAAGTTCGCCAAACAACAACTAAGGAAAGCTGCTCGATAACAGAAGTGTTATGATCAGACAGTAAGTAACAAAAATAAAAGTTCAGTGTGAAGATTGGGTCTGCTTCTAGTAAGTATTGGCTAAACAGAAGCAGCTTGGATCAAGCTGCACTGATCCATACCTGTCTCCAACAAGTTGATCCATTAATGTATATGTTACAATGGATTCAAGATAAATGAAAGTGTGTATAATACGTCATTAAACTGCATCTACATGTTGCAGACAAACCTTTAGAGCACTGAGGATGAGATTAATAAGTCAAAGGATGGCAAGGATGACGTCTCGATCATACTGATTCATCTGACGAGAGAGAGAATTATCTGGTGGTCCATGACAAACCACAAGATAAAGGTGATAAACAGTTATGAATGATGGACAGGACACAGATATCAACTATCCAATCGATATGTGTAAGATTGATTGATTGAAAATAATTGAAATGGATGTTTGGTAAAAAATTCAACAACTGAAAGGACTTTGTAAACCTTCTGAGCATTGTTTTTAGTGAAATGTATGAACTACATTCTGTGATTACCACTTGAGTATCACCAGCTAGGATGGTTGTTTTATCAAGAAAACAATGACTGAAAGGACTTAGTAAACCTTCTGAGCATTGTTTTTAGTGAAATGTATGAACTACATTCTGTGATTACCACTTGAGTATCACCAGCTAGGATGGTTGTTTTATCAAGAAAACAATGACTGAAAGGACTTTGCAAGCTTTACTTCCTAACTGTCGAGAGACACTGAGATATAGTGTATGTAATACATTGTAGGATCACCATTTTATTCACAACAGCTAAGATAGTCAGCCATTTGTTTGAGTAACCAATGGTTGAATGAAAATAGCATTCATTGCTTTGAGTAGTATTGTCTAGCAGAATGTGGAAACTATATTTTGTTACTGCTACTCTATCATCACCAGCTATGGCATTTATATGATTGGAAAGCCAGCAACTGAAAAGGTGTCACAACCATTGCTTTCTGAGTCCCCATGTGGTAACATGAATCAATGTGTTTGTACTACAGTGTATGATTACTACTCAGTCCACAGAAGTTAAGGCAACGGGAGCGAATAGATATAACACCTAGTACCTCAATAATTATAACAACTAAAGATGTTAGCAAGAGTTCAAAAACTCAGTTGAAAGGTTTTGCGACTCTTGTCTTATGAGCTGTCGGGTGGTATTTCACAATATGATACAAGCATTACATTTTTGTTTACTGCATGATTTACTTCATAAAATAGGATTATCCTTATATTAAAATACCAGAGACTGAAAGAGCATTGTGCTCTTGCCTCCTGAGCCACTGACTTTTTTAATGTTGAAAAGTCATCTGACATTTTCAAGTACTCGTTCCCATAATCTAGCCAAGTGTTGAGAACAATATAAAACATGCCACCCTGTACTTGCTAGATTCACACCTATTTACCTGGAAGTATGCTGCTTCTTCAAGCAACAAAAAAGTTGTGTTTCCTCTGAGTGTATATTGACTTACAGTAGTAACAACACGAATATTAATCCTGAATTATTACACTTTTAGCTAAAAAAATTTATTTAATTTGATTTTTTATGATGCCTGAGATATAAATCGAGTTGGACAGTTCCTAGATGACACCACTGTTGCAACCAAGCAGAGTTTCAAAAGATGGCTCAAACATGACTGAATTAATTCATGCGGGAGTCGGATGCAATATGTTATAAACTACTACAATGCTTTTTTGTTGTTGTATTTCAAAATTTGTAGTGAAAACTGGAGGAATTTACATATTTTGATAAAAGTTTAGAAAAAACGACTTTCACACTCCAGAGAAATATATTCTTTTTCATTTATTTGGAGTATAACGGTAGTTTTTCTTAACTTTTACTACAATGCTTGACAATGTATAATGATTGTATACATATACAACAGTGTATGCATGTATATATATATATATATATATATATATATATA
>NW_013676218.1:7414-17276 GCF_000517525.1 Limulus polyphemus
GATATAAATGAATCAATCACGCAAATATCATAACAGTAATCAACGAGGGTATTGACACAAAAGAGTCAATCTCATTCTTAAAGATTTATTAGTATGATGTTAACCCTCATAGCTAACTGGGAAATATTGTTGGCAAATAGAGTGAACCAGTTATTTTCATTCATTTTGCAGGATAGTGTTTCAATTCTGACGTTGAAATAATTGGTAGATAGTGAATTTTCATGGAACAAGTAGCATCGAGATACACACTATGTCTCAGGGAGAAAATATAGTTTTATCTGGTGTTTCTTATAACACCGTTTTGACAAGTGGATTGAGGTGAAATATTCATGAGTGGGAGGAATTATTAGTAATAAAAGAAAATTCCCAGACAGTACCTTAGAAGTCATGGCTAACACAAATTGTAATAAATTTAATAAGCCCACAGATTTATGACGTATTTTCCTAATGTTGTTTCATTAGAAGATTCAGTATTAAAGAATAAATATACAGGCTGTATGTCTACCAGGGCGAGGCAGAAAGTAACAGCCACATAGTGAAACCATGCACCAAAACCTAGTACACAACTTGTATCTGGAAGGAAATTCCTAAAGAAAGACAATAGGAGCAATAGCAAAGGCTAATGGTCAAAAATAGTTGTTAGCACTGCCTGATCTGAGTTAGTTTGAATGTATAGGAACCGGTTGAAGTCTTGACCTCTATTCATTTCGACTGGAACCAAATATTGTCTATGTGACAACCAGATGGTAGTAAGAGTTGGAGGATGTGGAATGTTCTCCTGTTGTCGAACAGGCCCTCTATTGGTCAAGTAGAGACTCAGGTTCACAGGATACATGTTCTAAGAAAGCTGCCAACCAGTCCACTAATCCAGTAGAAAAAAACATTCCTTTGCCTATGCAACTGCGCACACACCATTTTTTGTTGTGTCCTAAGTAAAAATTGTTTTCACATTCCATCAAACATGACAAATCTTTTTATTTCACTCACAGCTTGAAATTTAGTAGAGTTTTAAGTTTAGCTTACTCTGTGAATATCCTATTCGATCCTCCCATTATTAAGCATACCTATCTAATACTTGATAAGAATCCTCCCATTATTAAGCATACCTATCTAGTACTTGATGAGAATCCTCCCATTATTAAGCATGCCTATCTAATACTTGATAAGAATCCTCCCATTATTAAGCATACCTATCTAATACTTGATAAGAATCCTCCCATTATTAAGCATACCTATCTAATACTTGATAAGAATCCTCCCATTATTAAGCATACCTATCTAATACTTGATAAGAATCCTCCCATTATTAAGTATACCTATCTAATACTTGATAAGAAATAATTTCATCTGAAAATACCACAGATCTATATTCTTCTTCATAGTCAAGAGTTTTTCTTACAGGAAAACCTTCTATGCATATAATAACGATATTCAAGTCCATAGTGATGATATGTCCATGATATGCATCCGTAAGCTTAAGGGCTTTCTAGACACATTCAGTGAAGTTAATATATAAGTATCATTTCATAGTTCAGTAAGGGAAGGGAGGGATTTTATAAGAGGTCTAGGGGAGTTAGATCTTTAGACATTCATGGGTTTAAAGGTTGAAATGTAAAATATTAGTTTATTTGGGATAATTTGCTATTATATTTCCTATGTTATTTAATAAACATTCAACTAGTGAAAAGTACACATTTTGTATGCATGTATTGTTTCCAAAATAAACAAATGATATTAAGCACAGAGGGACGACTGGCCCCGTTGTCTTACATAAATGACACCCCTGGTTGAAGATACAACTAGATTACTAAATTACTTGATAAATATTTTGTAATTAAAACTTAAGTACCATTAAGAGAATTGTATATAAAATGCAACCTTTGTGTAATGGTTTTTACTGGAAATAAACCACAATTGAAACACTTTTAATGAATTTGATATATCTAAATGTATCGTCTACAGTGAAAACAAGTACTTCAAAACAGTCTAACAACTGTCAAGAATTAGTTGCTTGAGCTATATTAGACAGGACCCAAACAGTTAGTGATAGACTAGCATAGATCCTTCGTATTGCATGTTGAGAATGATTAATGTTTTAAGACCCATACGATTAATAAATACGATAGGTGGAACATCTCAGTAATTAAATTTCTCACATAAAAGTCAGGAAGTTTGAGCGTAATAATATAGATGTCCTTGCTCGTATGGTTAGGTTCCGAAAAACATGGTAAAAAAACATGAGGAAAATGTCGTATTAGCCATTGTACAAAAATTATTGAGTATGGGTTTGTTTGTTTCTTGAATTTGAGGCAAAGCTATTCGAAGGTTATATATGCTAGGTGTTCCTAATTTTGAAGTGATAGACTAGAGGGAAGCAGTTAATCAACACTACCCACCGCCAACTCTTGGGCTACTCTTACAATGCACCTACGGCTCCGAGGTGTGGAAGGCAATTTTTAGCCACGACTCGTAGAATAGCTCTGAGTTTTTCTCGACCAATTTGACATATAATTACAGTTTTGGACTCAGGAGGTCAAATCTTTTCGATTGATGTTTTTGACCACGCCAAAGGTCATATGGGTTAATTTACTTTAATCCTGCCTAAAATAATTTCAATCTGATGGTAGGCTGGTAGAGATCCTGATGAGTAATGAAATCTGGTATAAGCGCGCCCCACGCTTTATATTGCTGGCGCACAAAAATATAGCTAATAAAAAATAATACTCTAATCCTGCCTAAAAGAATTTCAAGTGTTGTTGTTTATTGGCAATAACTGAAGAAGAACCAAAAAACCCGAGGTCCACAGCCTAGCACGCTGACGAACAAAGTGTGGGAAAAAATCTCAAATGTAAAAGGATAAGTTGGGGAGACAATGTGACTAAACATAATTGATTCCAGTTAGATCAAGGATAAGTTGGGGAGACAATGTGACTAAACAGAATTGATTCCAGTTAGATCAAGGATAAGTTGGGGAGACAATGTGACTAAACATAATTGATTCCAGTTAGATCAAGGATAAGTTGGGGAGACAATGTGACTAAACAGAATTGATTCCAGTTAGATGAAGAATAAGTTGGGGAGACAATGTGACTAAACATAATTGGTTCCAGTTAGATCAAGAATAAGTTGGGGAGACAATGTGACTAAACAGAATTGATTCCAGTTAGATCACTTGTAACTGATAAATGTTACTTTGTGTCTGTTGATACTTGTATCTCATACTTTTAAAAAAGAGGTTCTAAAAGAAACTCACAATTCTCACACGGGTTGAACTTGGAATTATTAATACCATATTTAAAGTCAGAAATTGCTAATTATATATGGGATTGAAAAAATATGTGGAAAATGGGTTAAGCAATATTAAACTCCATAATGCTTGAAGATGGCTTGAATGGGTAATTAAGAAAAACTTTAATATAAGTTTAACATAACAGCAAATGTACAATTGGATGACATAATGATAGTGAGTCTAAAAGTAACTCCTTCACAAAAGTTACTGGGCTTGAGTTAGGAGGTGACTAAGAATGGTCAGATATTTATTCTCATTGAAATGTAAACTTACTGAGTTGAGCAATACAAATTATTCAGATGACCAAGTTATTTAACAGCAGGTAAATGTACAAAATAGTAGAACAAAGTTACTTTAACATCTCATTCCTAGCTCAAGGCCCCATAAAACATAATGTTTTACTATATTTGTAAGTGTTTATGGTGTTATTATTAGCAGTATTTTTGTTCAACATTTGTTTGTTTTTGTAAAGTGGCACGTATTTCCTTAAAGGGTTGGAGTAACGTTGTGTGATAAGTAGTCGTCTTTTTTCGACGCCCAACAAGTAGTCAGAGCTGTTTAACATACTGATTTTTCAGTGTTAATGTTGTGTGAGAACAGTGTTTGAATGCAGCAAGGTATAAACAAGTGCAACAAAATAAACTAAACATAATTGAAAATTTAGTCCTTAAATAATAGGATTCTTGTGAGCAATAATGGTATGTTGTTTCATACGTAAAAAGACTTACATATGAGTGATAGAGCTTACGGATTACTTGTTACAGTCGTATCTACAAAGACCAATAGAAAAACGACTTGCTGAATACGACACTCAGTGGATTATACATATTCATGAATTTCTATAGGTTTTGTGAGGGCAAAACAACAAATATTATTTCATAAAACATTACTCGTTAGAGCCACTAGGTTACAGATCAGTCATACCAAACCCAGAGATTAAGATTAATATTTAACTGTATCCTTAAAAAAAAAGAAACTGTAAAAGGTAGAATAGGTTTGTTTGTTTGTTTGAAGTTAAGCACAAATCTACACAATGGGCTATCTGTGCTCTGACCACCACGGGTATCGAAATACGGTTTCTAGCGTTATAAAATATGAAAATTTGTTTTTAGTGAAACTTCACTAATATCACCAGAATGTGAAACTGAAAATTCTTCATGTGAGGTGGAGGAAGAATTAGGTGGATTTGTCAAAGTTGATATAACTTAATTTCATCCTTTTATAATTAGTATAGAATATATCTGGAGTCAGGTAATTTTTTCTACATTTTCATGTAGGTATTCTTTGTGTTGTTATGACATCCTCATAAATTTGACGTAGGAAGAACAAGCACGTGTGAAAATCATTTTGACCCTCTGAAGTGGGGCAAGCCCATCCGTATGGGTGACATGTATAGTTGCCCTGTTATTCAGAAAAGTCGTTGATGTAAGTAACTTAAGGTGTGTAGGATACTGCACTAGGACCTTGAAAGTTTTGCTGACTTCAAAGTACAGTATTACATGATTCTCTGATTGGTCCTTGTTCTGTGTAGACAGTTATGTGGCCAATTTGATTTCACACAAGTATAAATCGGCCAGTAAGATATGCTGGGTAACTATTGTGAATAAAGCTATTATTTTGCTTATTCACTCATTTTCATTTCTCTCCTTTTTAATTACCTTATTCTGCATAACTTTTTCAGAATTTGCATTTTGTGTCTACTTAATTTCTTATCTGTTGTACGTAATTGTACCCGAGTATCAAAAATTAGCAGTTAAACCAGAATTGAAAGGAAAAAAGTGAGTGAAACATAATCTGTTGAGAATGAGAAGAATAAATATGAAGAATAAATGTCAGCAGAAAGGATAGTTTGACTTTGAATGTACTTTTGGACGTTGAAACATAGAGATTTATATACTAGGATAATAAAACCACCAAAATATTAAAGATTAGTGTCCAACCTTGGAAGGTGGATGAACAAATATTGTATGGATAAGGTATAAGGCAGGCAGACTAAATGACTGATTGATTCATATTTGACTGTACATTGAGTAAGTAATAATAATTTGGCAGCAGCTATGGGCAAGGATCAAAGATACAATGAGCGTTACTAAAGAAACTACAAATAAGAATATAGTATCAATATGGTAGTCTAGTCCCACATCCAGAAAACCAGAATTGTCAAAGTATTTTTCAGTGAAATACAGTATATTTCATAAAATGTAAACTAACTAAAACTGATAATGCTGTATCCTAATCTCAATTTTGCTTTTTTTACCGAAAAACTGACAACAAATAAGACAGCCACTAAATATAAAACAACTCATTGTTTATTTTATTTATTTGTAATTAAGCACAAAGCTACACAATAGGCAATCTGTGCTCTGCCCACCACGGGTATCGAAACCCGGCCAACTCATTGTAATTTCTGATCTACCCAAGAAAGAATGATGATCAAAAACATTTTAAGTATCGATGAATTTAATGGAAGCAACATTAAGAGTGTTAGATTATGCATTCGAGGTTACCTATGACAGTTCCTGGTCATTTTCCCAAAATGGCTGCCACTAAAGATCGTTACAATATTGTTGTAATGTATCCTATTGTTGGGCGGGTTCTCTTAAATTATTTGATTAGAATAATGCAAAGTTCAGTTCACGTAACAATAATAAATTAATACATTTCTTCAACAATGTTTCCTACAGACTATATGAGGGGTTACCACAGGCAAAGATTTTAATATTTCAAATAAACTAAAATGCATAATTTTCTCTCTGAGCAATCGATAAAAAAAACACATTGATAAACTGATTTACTGAAGAACAAATGCACTAACTCTTATTGTCTTCCTCAGTACTAACACTGAATTGAATATCTCATTGGTTCAATATTTCACTCAATAACTAACTCACTAGCCGACATTTATATCATTACTCGTTTTCTACTTATTACACGAAATTTCTAGATTCTTAACTCTCATGTATGTTTTAGATCATTACTTCATTAACATTGCATAATGACATTCCCTCTAGTAGATAGACATCTAAATTAAAATATTGAACACATAGGTCAAACACTGCCCTTTCCTGGATTTTGAATGCCCTTGAATAGTCCTAATACACAAATAAAATAGCACACTAAACTGTTCATTCAGCGAATCTGTTTGGTTATGGTATACAGATGAGATGACCTCTTGTCCCTAATCATCACTATCTCTCCTGTTACTAGGGTAGCTGTCTCTATGTTGGTGGTCAAGCGAATCTACCAACAGTTCTATCCTTGGTGATCCTCTGGAAGTGGTTTGATAGGAACACTGGTCTCTTCTGAAGGTTGACTTTCTCCTGTTGAATTCTTCTTTGAAGTTACAAAACTCGCCATTCTCCCACTGATGTACTTCCAAAGATGATCACGGTGGATGGCCTTTGGCTTGAACTATCTGTCCTTTTGAATGCTTTAAACCGCAAATTGATTATTTTCACTATAATACATGG
This sequence comes from Limulus polyphemus, assembly GCF_000517525.1. Lineage (NCBI taxonomy): Eukaryota > Metazoa > Arthropoda > Merostomata > Xiphosura > Limulidae > Limulus > Limulus polyphemus. The sequence continues at coordinate 14,174 of NW_013676218.1, forward strand.
CCATTCCCAACACACACTTTGGAAATAATACTTTCTTGCAGTAGTGATTGAACAACCATACCATGTCACCTTGACTAATCTAGTCTTATCATATTTAACATCATGGCGACTTTTCATTTTACTACTAGCTGATTTGAATTTTTCTCAAATAAAGTCAATTATGACATCGTGCTGTTCCTTCGTTTCTGTGCTTATTCATTGTAAGATATTAAAAGTTCATTCTCTGGATGTGAGTATAGAAGGTTCTTTCCCAAACATCAGTGATGATGGTGTGCTGCGTGTAGCTTCATGTACTACCATTCAGTAGCTCATAAGTAGCAGTGAAATATCTTTATCCAATGTTTTATGATGCTCATCTACATAAATGACTGTCCAAAGATAGCTGAAGGGATATTGTCCTAATCTTTCTGATTCTGAGTGCCTGACAAATTTCTGCAAACAACACATATTCAAAGTTTTGTCCCTATTCTGGGTGCAGTTCGATAGGTACAAATTCATTGACGAGTTTCCTTGCTAGTTTCTGCTTCTTGGTTAAGAACAGCTTATACTTCGGGCTATTTGATGGAATAATCCACCATAATCATGATGTCTTTAATTCCATTGTTACTCTCTGGCAGAAGACCAACCATTAAATATATCAACTTTCACAACTACCCATACTATTTCTTTCGTGAAAATTTTCGATTCACATTATTTACAATATATGTTCTACAGATCTCTGGCAATCTACCTTAAAGAAGCATTCTCTTACTCACACTGGTGTCTTCTTAACACCTAATTATCCAGCTATTGGTGGAAGGTTGAGGAGATGACTATGTGTTTATGAATGTAGAGACTGTGGAAGTACCAATTTTAATCTTTTTTTCTGTCCAGGGATACCTTCCCATTTCCAACAAAACATGGCCTATTGTAAGCAAAATCAATCCCACTGTGTCCAGTACATCATTGTTTTGGGGCAGTTGTATGGAGAAAATATTCACACGAGAGTTTTTCTACACTATTCTTGAAACACCGATTAATCGATTTCAAATTCGTAACTTTTCTCTTAGCATCTTTCATTTCAGTGCTAGACCACTGCCAGGGAAAATCAAACAGATAGGAGGGCTCTTAAATGTTAATCACACAAGGGTAATGTTTATGTTACTATTTCGTTTCAAACTATTTTCTTTAACAGGCAATTTCTTGCTATTATTCAACATGTATTTATCACAAAAAATAGCTCAACTCATTAGTGTCGCCCAACACTCCACTAAAAATGCACTAACACTGGTACTTGAAAACAAGCAGCACCGAATCTTTTCCCAAACCATTTTTTTATTGTGATCAGAACTGTGAAAAATTGTTTTTATAGCCTAAGCTTATTACTAGGCACTGCGCCAATCATCGCCCAGAAATTTAGCCCTGGAAAAACAATTACAAAGAAAAGAAATAATCCGTCAGGGCTTCACTCCTTAATCTCATTTCATGGAAACTTTGTGTTTGCTCAATGCAAATTTGACCCCTTTGGCTTTCCCTGCTTCATCTTAGCATAGAGCTATCAGCTCCCTGAACTTGGAACTGCCAGTGTTAAGTCCCTTTCTACTGAGAAATATTTACTGTAATCATGAGAAGGTTGTTCTGCAAATTTTAGTTGCTTTCTTCATGTTCCCTTGAGATATATTAAGGTTTACTTGGTAAGTTCGTGATCTGAAACGTAATTCCTATATCAGAAGTTTCAGAAGCCTTTGCTACTGAAACCCCACCAGGACTTCGCCCATGGATCCCACACGACAGGTGAGAGCGCATCGCACTCATAGTGGTGCTTCCGGCGCCATTTTGCGTCCCCCTGTGGGACCCCTCCTCTACTGAATCCTAGATCCGCCCATGATTGTAAAGGTCCAAAATATCTTGTGTAACGTGTTCTATAGTTAGGTTGGTTCTTTCGGATTATTCGGTAAAAATAATCCAAAGTGCAGTTCATATAAGTAATTCATTTCTTCAATAACATTTACTACAGGCTGGTTGGTCTAACTTCACAAACGACGTTTCACAAAATTTCTGAAATTAATATACGCCTAACTTAATTGTAAACATACATGAAGAATTTTCTCGCTAATCGATCGACAGCAAACCCTGATTCACTGACTAACTGAATCACAAAGGAATAAACGCAATAACTCTCGCTGCCTAACTCTAACTGACACTGAACTGAATCTCCATTGAGTACACATAAACTGATTAACTAAATAATTCCTTGAGTCTGGTATTTATATCGTGCTCATATTTTTACATACTGTTACGTCTCCGTTTGTTAATTATCTTTCCGTAACTTCGTTCCGACGAAACTTTAGCGACACAAGTCCTTACTTAATAAAACTGGTTTATTCTTTCCGAATATAACTTTACGATACACTTAATTTCAACAATCGCTCTAAAACAAACGCTATAACAACAATACGTCTCTCTCTGACTGCAGGTTAATTACTCACTACCTACACACATTATTGTCGTCCGTCACGTTGTCACCCTCTTATATATACCAAACTACCCTATATCTAGTAATCGCCCAACAATTCACGAAGGTACAAGATATTTCCAGAAAGCATGGGGCGTGACACTAGTCACGTGACCTCGCTGACCCAACAATACCATATTAAATTTCTAGCTTCTAATGAGGCCTTGATTTTCATGAAATTTCTATATAGATTGTGTCATCATTGCATAATGACACGCTCTTTCCTAGTGAACTAAAATATAAATTAAGATACTAAAATATTTATATTTCGACGTTTAACTTGGTAAACTCAGTGTTATCAGGCAAAAAGTATCTGGAGTAAGACAAACATCAATAAATATATAAAATATTTGTATTTCGACGTTTTACTTGGTAAACTCAGTGTTATCAGGCAAAAAGTATCTGGAGTAAGACGAACATCAATAAATATTTAAAATATTTGTATTTCGACGTTTTACTTGGTAAACTCAGTGTTATCAGGCAAACAGTATCTGGAGTAACACGAACATCAATAGATATATAAAATATTTGTATTTCGACGTTTTACTTGGTAAACTCAGTGTTATCAGGCAAAAAGAATCTGGAGTAAGACGAACAGCAATAAATATT
>NW_013676219.1:0-4947 GCF_000517525.1 Limulus polyphemus
GTTGTCAAGCTGACCATCACTCAGTTTGGTAGTTAGTTACAGATTGTCAAATTAACCATCACTCAGTTTGGTAGTTAGTTACAGGTTTGTCAATCTAACCATCACTCAGTTTGGTAGTTAGTTACAGGTTGTCAAATTAACCATCACTCAGTTTGGTAGTTAGTTACAGATTGTCAAATTAACCATCACTCAGTTTGGTAGTTAGTTACAGATTGTCAAATTAACCATCACTCAGTTTGGTAGTTAGTTACAGGTTTGTCAATCTAACCATCACTCAGTTTGGTAGTTAGTTACAGATTGTCAATCTGACCATCACTCAGTTTGGTAGTGAGTTACAGATTGTCAATCTGACCATCACTCAGTTTGGTAGTTACTTACAGATTGTCAATCTGACCAATCACTCAGTTTGGTAGTTGGTTACAGGTCTGTCAATCCAACCATCACTCATTTGGTAGTTAGTTACAGGTTTATCAATCTAGCCAAAACTGAGTGATGGGTGATGGTTAGATTGACAATCCTGTAACTAACTACCAGTTACAGGATTGTCAATCTAACCATCACTCAGTTTGGTAGTTAGTTACATGTAACTAACTACCAAACTGAGTGATGATTGGATTGACAGTCTGTAACTAACAACCAAACTGAGTGATGGCTAGATTTACAAACCTGTAACTAACTACCAAACTGAGTGATGGTTAGTCTGTAACTAACAACCATACTGAGTGATGGTTGGATTGACAGACCTGTAACTAACTACCAAACTGAGTGATGGTTGGATTGACAAACCTGTAACTAACTACCAAACTGAGTGATGGTCAGATTGACAGACCTTTTGTCAATCCAACCATCACTCAGTATGGTTGTTAGTTACAGGTTTGTCAATCCAACCATCACTCAGTTTGGTAATGATATCATTCACTTTCCTATAGTTTTTGACAGTTTTTTCATATCTTTTCAACTAAAAACTAACTAAGCAAAGAACTCCTAACTTGGACTTAATGAAATACCATAATTTCAAGTTGGTAAGCCTTGAAACAAGGGAAGGACCTGCTATTTTGTTGTGACTTGTTAATACATTTGATAACAAAGGGAGATAATGACAAGTAATTTTTTTTATTTCAATCATAAAACACCAGCTTTGGATATTCATTTTGATGAATAACTACTTTCTACATATAAAATTCAATCTCTAGCTCTTCAGTCAACAATATTAGAACACCACAGGGTACCTTCAGTAATACCAGAAAAATCATTAAGTCATCTTATGTCAAAAAATTTATTACAAAAAATTAAAATTTTGTTAAATTTTTCTACTGTTTATATAAAATCATTACTAGTTATAATACATTGAAACATGTTTCTATACAAACAAAAAGAAAATAAACTTGACAAAATAAAACTTCTTACTTATCTAAAACTAATACACATTTTACTTCACTTTAAAGCATGGAAAATGAAACAAAAGAAAGCATTACAACAAAACAGCAACACATGCAAAACACAACTAAAGCATACAAATGTATTTCATGTACATTAGTCTTCAAAAAGATTTACTGTTTCTCATCCTTTAATCCACTTCTAGTATCTCTGAAGTATTAGAACACTTAAGAACTGTACAGTTCTAAGCCTATCAATGGGTTTTTCAATATCAGAGTAATACTTTTCTGTTTACAGTGACAGAAATGACGAGTGCTCATGTGTACACATGAAAGTACTAGTAGCTACCACAGACGTAAATCTAACATTAAGAACAAATTTAAATTTTCTCTTTATTCATGCACTTTGGCAGAGAGGAGATTCCTGCCTTTAGCCACACATTTCTGTAAGCACTAGTGTTATTAACTTGTTAAACAGAGTTATTTAGAGCTCTTAAAAAGAGCCATTCTCTAGCTATAGCAGGTTAGTTTTATAAATGGAAGATTAGGATCAATGAACTAAGCATGACCATGCCAGATACGGACTTTCACGCAGGACACAGTGTTGGTGGTTAGATGATGCCTACTCACCAACCATCACCCCTGAACCAATTAACCAACCAGAAGAATGCAAGTCTAAGAAAGGATCCCCACTACCAGCATCAGGTGAAGCAAGGAAGGTAGTGTTACCATCTGTCATAGTTAGGCAAGCCTTGATCTCCTCAGAGGCTAAGCCTCCGTATGACCTCCGTTTAAAGGTACGATCTTGTAGAGCACTGGAATCTACATTTGGTTCACGCAACTTAACCTGAGGCTCAGAGCCTCCGGTTTCATCCATATAGTCATCATTTCCCTCTGAAATATATCAGTCCTATGTAAGATACCTTATACTTATTTTTTTAATTTTCTTTTATAAATAACAAAGAAATAAGATATTTGCGCTGAAATAAATAAAAAGTTAAAACATATCACCTTTTTTACATTTACTATTCCCAAGAGTATGACCCCTATAGAAGGTTTAATCTTGTCAAGAAGAGATTTCAAATATGATAGCTGAAATAAAGTAAGATTCCCTATCATATGGCCTTTTGAAGATTTCATTTAATTTCCACAGGAAATTAATTGCATATCATGACAAAGAGCTAAACATACTAAGCTCTTTAGCAGAAGACTAAATTAAAAACAGACAAAACTAAGCTGATATTCAATGCAAATTATTAACCCTTTCACATTGACCTAAATAGATTAAGTAACTATCATCAAATTTCGTTCCAAAAATAAAACTAGTGGATGAAATTGTTTGAAACTTGAGAGTAACTTTCCCAAAGGCATGTAGTTTCACAAAAATATTTAATTTTGATTTTCTCTACTATTTCTACAAAAAATTTGTTACCCATTGTAGTTATTTGCACTCAGACTGTGAGTGGTTCAAGTGCAAGGTGATTTTCATGTTAAGTAGAAAAATTACTTTTTTTTTTATTTTACAAAACCTCTATAACCTTCTAAATGAATATCAAAACATTTTTTCAAAGTAAATGTTTATTTTATTTTTAATTTTGTCTATTATATCACTAACTGTAGCTATATCATCAGTATATAGTGCAATGAAATGTTTAAAATTAAGAAACATACCTTTTAATTCTTTGTCAAATAATCTTAAAATTCCTTCTTTTGGTGATATTTGTAATTACAAGACTTTACCTTTTCACTTGTAGTTTATTCTTAATGTCCTTTCCTGTCCTTTACGACATACACCAACTGGTGCCCTTGAGGCATATTAGAATATCTTTGGCAGAGATACACATGATTTTGGCAAAATGTTTTTGCACTCATGTAGCAAGTTAATCCTTGCAAACTGAAGCAAAGTTTGGATTACAGTGAAAGATTTATAAACTTTAAGCATGAATTTTAGAATATAAATAATACATAATTAACTAAAATATAAAAGCAAAAACCTATATACAATTTAACCTCTATCTAACTGATATGTATCTAGGCAAGAGACAACTCTGCGAGTGAAGATGAAATCAGCAATCAATGCTTCAGCTGCTTGGCATACTTAGTGATGAATACTGTGTGCCAGTTTTAAAATAACAATTGGAAGATTGTAGTTTAAAATGAGCGATTTCTATTGGTTATAAATATGTCATTCAAATAAGTACAAATTGCTTAAAATAGCATGTCCAAATAAAAAGGAAGGTGTGACTACTGTCAAGGAGTGAGAAATTCTTTTTGTTATCTTTTATAGTAGATAAATAGTAGTGTATGAATAGCATTCAGTCTAGACATACATATACACTGTTATTCAAGTGACAGAGACAAAATTTTAAGACTTGTGATCACTCGTGTGTCACGTGACAACAAAATCAAGATTAAGTATGTTTATTTAAAGTTTAGTTAAATTTTGAATGAAACTTAGTAAAATCTCATGACTAGTGCAAAAAGGAGGATAAAGAGAGCAGTCAACATGAAAAAGTAAAAACAGTGAATTTTTATACCATTATAAATTGGAACTTTTGATTCTATCAATATTTAATTTACCTGAATAAGAAGATAACACTGTACATTAAAACAATCAATGTTGTGTCTATTATCACAAGACATGGTACTCCAAAACAATCAATGTTGCGTGTATTATCATAAGACATGGTACTCCAAAATAATCAATGTTGTGTCTATTATCACAAGACATGGTGCTCCAAAACAATCAATGTTGTGTCTATTATCACATGACATTGTATTCCAAAACAATCTATGGCATATCTATTATCACAAGACATGGTACTCCAAAACAATCAATGTCGTGTCTAATATCACAAGACATGGTACTCCAAAACAATCAATGTCGTGTCTAATATCACAAGACATGGTACTCCAAAACAATCAATGTCGTGTCTATTATCACAAGACATGGTACTCCAAAATAATCAATGTCGTGTCTATTATCACAAGACATGGTACTCCAAAACAATCAATGTTGTGTCTATTATCACAAGACGTGGTACTCCAAAACAATCAATGTTGTGTCTATTATCACATGACATTGTATTCCAAAACAATATATGGCATATCTAATATCACAAGACATTGTATTCCAAAATAATCAATGTTGTGTCTATTATCACAAGACACGGTACTCCAAAACAATCTATGGCATATCTATTATCACAAGACATTGTATTCCAAAACAATCAATGTCGTGTCTATTATCACAAGACATGGTACTCCAAAACAATCAATGTTGTGTCTATTATCACAAGACATTGTATTCCAAAACAATCAATGTCGTGTCTATTATCACAAAACATGGTACTCCAAAACAATCAATGTTGTGTCTATTATCACAAAACATGGTACTCCAAAACAATCAATGTCGTGTCTATTATCACAAGACATGGTACTCCAAAACAATCTATGGCATATCTAATATCACAAGACATTGTAGTCCAAAATAATCAACGTCGTGTCTATTATCACAAAACATGGTACTCCAAAACAATCAATGTCGTGTCTATTATCACAAGACATGGTA
>NW_013676219.1:5050-7093 GCF_000517525.1 Limulus polyphemus
TGATGTCTATTATTGCAAGACAAGTAACAGTAAGCCAAAACAACATGGTATCTATTTTTTACAAGACATAATACCCAAAAACTATGTAATGTCTACTTTTACAAGACGATGCCAAGCCTAAATATCATAAGCCCTGTAGTCCAAAACAATGCGATTTCTATTGATCACAAGCATCTACCGTCAATGCAATGTCTATTTTTTTACAAGAAACAATACTCCAAAACAAGTCTGTTTTCATGAGAAATAATACTTCCAATAATATTATCATGACTTTCACAAAACACATGGCATTCAAATAATGTCATATTAATCAGAAGAAAGTACAGTAATTACCTAAATCTGTTAAAAACTTGGAAGCAACTAGACCAAGAGGCTTGGGAGAATTCACCTCAGTTACTGTAACTGTAAAACTTAACTAAGGTTTCTAGTAGAAGTAAAAACATTAGATTATTTAATTATTAAACCAGTTTGGTAAAAGAAATTCAAACCACCTCATTACTGTATCTGTAAAACTTAACTAAGGTTTCTAGTACAAGTAGATTAGATTATTTAATTATTAAACCAGTTTGGTAAGAGAAATTCAAACCACCTCACTTACTGTATCTGTAAACTACACTAAAGTTTCTAGTACAAGTAAAAACATTAGATTATTTAATTATTAAATCAGTTTGGTAAGAGAAATTCAAACCAACTCACTTGCTGTATCTGTAAACTACACTAAGGTTTCTAGTACAAGTAAAAACATTAGATTATTTAATCATGAATTTAGAACAGGAAGATAAATCCATCCTAATAGTTTTGTCCAGTGTTATAGTTCTTAGCTATATTGTGATCAAATAATAATACTAGAGCTTACACTATGAATGGTGTTTTAAAATGTACTGATTCATACATGCAAAGAGTAAACATTTTTACCTGGTCTCCGGTCAAGACTACAGGCAGATGTAGCTCGTTTCTTACTTCCATCAACATCTCTTTCTTCAGAGCGGCGTCCACCGCTCGCAGCAAAGAGTATTGAGGAAGATCGACCTCCTAGAATACCAACATCCAAATCTAAAGTTCTAGGAGTAGAACTGCCAAAAACAAATGATGATGAACTTCTCTGTGCATAACGTCTAGCTTCTAGCTTTGATTCTCGATCTAGATTTCTTCGAAGCAAGGCTTCTTTTCTTTCCTAGGCAGTTAAACATATTTTACTTGGATTAAAACAAATACATATCTATTAACTTTTTCCACAAGGGTAGTTCAATGTGGCCAAACTTGTAACCACAAAGTAACCATCAGAGTTACCATACAATAACATCTATATCTTCAAAAATTTTGGCAAACTCTCAGTAAACATTACAAGTCTCTTGTACAAAAAAATAAGAATTTTTAATTGAATGTATTTACTAAAGACTTGTCCATGAATATACAAAGTCAGTGTTGGCCACTCTGAGTGCAAAGTGATTTTTATGTTAAGATCAAAAATACTTTGCTTCATCTGAAAATTTTCACATTTCATTTACATAAACTCTTAAATCTCCAAAACAAATATGAAATGTTTTTTTAGTAAAACATTATACTTATAACTTTATATGGACTCAGTCAATTTGATCAACCTTGTAACTAATATAAAAAATGAAATAAATCTAAATTACCTCTTTTTTCATTTTAGAATGACTCAGATTGTAACAGAAAATTACAATTGTTTATCCTAAATAACACAAGGCTCATAACAACCTTCATCTGTTTCTACTTAAATTTGAGCCATATCTAACTAATAAACCCACCACACAAGTTGTAAATCACTTATATGCATGGATTAAGTTACCATATTGAATTATGTAACAAACAAGTTGCTTGTGCTCATACCTTGTGAAGAATTATTCGTGTTATTTCTTTCATTATTTTACCTACTAAATATTGATTTTAACATTTTAGTTACTTTTAAAACAATAAATAAAAAATATACATGAAAAACCCAAAATATAGTGCTTACCTTTGACCTCGTTTTTTTTGCTGTTGATGAAATTTACAGCTTTACATATATATATATATATA
>NW_013676219.1:7984-9332 GCF_000517525.1 Limulus polyphemus
ATGCTTGGCGAGGTTTTGGTTTATAAAATTTTGTTGTTGTTCTCAACTTGCTCTTTATTTGATTACCTTATCTCCACAGTTTCTATTTGCAAATAGTCAATAATATTGTACGTCCATTTTATTGTTGTTCTTTCTAAGCGCCTTTTCACATATTTTCATCTCATCATTTAATTTCTGTTGTGCATATATTTTTGTATAGAAGATATTTTAAAGTGATTCATCAGGTGGAAAACGAATATAGATAGATAAACCGATATATGGCGCCATCTAGTGTACCTAAATTCATCTAGAAATTTTCAAAAAAGTTACCAAAAAAATGGAGCTAACTCGGTAATCCGTTGCCAGATTTTAACCAAACTTGTTTTATTCTGTTTCTATTCTCATTTCATGACAAATATGGCACTATTGTGTACCATTTTTACTGTATTTAATTACAGACAAGCACATAAACAAACAATCTCAGAGTTATAATAGTATATAGATAGATGACAAAAGAATTACTGATAATTTACAAAATAGAAGTTGCAACAGGAGGGTGGGTCAAGTAAGTCTTATTTTCTAGTTTATAGCTCTGTAAGCAAATAAGATTGATGGCTATAAAAATCAGAATTTTCCTCTGTAATATCTATATTATAATGAGTAATAATTTATGCTAAATTCTGTACTTCTCAGAGAGACAGTAAATAAATTAGAGAAGAAGGAAAATCTAGAGAATGTGTCACAATTGTCGTCTTGGGGAGGAATGAAGATTTTAAAATATTTCCTCATAAAATAAACCTTGTAATATTAAAATTTGATTTAATAACTATGTTTTGATGCCATGTTTATTTGTTTATATTGAAAATAGAGTAGTTTAATTAAATTTTGAATGTAACTCTATAAAAGGTTGTGACATGCACCTACTCATTGACCTACTCATAACAAGAGGATTAAGCCTAAAGAGAGAGCCTTATAGCAAATGTAACTTATAGAAAAACAACTTAACACACTAATATGATAAAACCACAACTCTTCCTCAAGTATCTTCATTCTGTATTAAAAAAAGTTCAGAAGATGTACAACTTTTGATAAATGTTCACATATCTTGACCTTTAGTGTTCTAAAAATAAAATCTGAAATCCACAAATTCCTTTTTTTATCCCTATCACTATGGGTATCCTTTACTGCATATGACACAAGGTTTTAGTGTCTTATATTCAAAATTTTATTAAACTACTTTTTGTTTATTTTATACCAATTAGTATACAATAAGATCTTATCTAATAATCCATATTTTAATTTGTTTTTGAATTTCGCGCAAAGCTACATGAGGGCTATCTGCGCTAGCCGTCCCTAATTTAGCAGTGTA
>NW_013676219.1:9342-10297 GCF_000517525.1 Limulus polyphemus
CTAGTCATCACCACCCACCGCCAACTCTTGGGCTACTCTTTTACCAATGAATAGTGGGATTGACCATCACATTACAATGCATTTTGGTGTGACAGGGATTCGAACCCGCAACCCTCAGATTGCGAGTCGAGTGCCTTAACCACCTGGTTATGCCAGGCCCCATATTTTAATAGTATGCAAGTTTTATGTTCTTAATTCTATAATGCAATATCTAAAAAATCCTGTAGTGTGACACATTTTTTCTAGGTATCTTCTCTTTTATCCACAACCCCTTCAGTAAGTACAAAATTAAACATAAATTACATAAATTGCTCAGACAAACCATAATTTTTATAGCCTTCAATTTTGTTTGGTTACAGAGCCATCAAATAGAAAATCAGACCCCTTCCTGCCACATCCTCTCTTTCAGTATTTGTTAATAGTTCTATCTTATGTTTAATTATATATTACCTATAACCAAAAGAAAGCCAAGATTTTCATCTATCAAATGATGTATTATATTATATTTCATTTTGAACAGATAATCATCAATTTCACTGGCAGTACAGGAATCGTTCCCATGGGAAAGGTAATGACTAGCTTAGATGAATTTGTAATAGCTCTTGTTGCACAGTTAGAAAGCCAGAAAAACTGTGATTGTTAGAGGAAATTGTCTGCTTTTGCATGTTATTATTCTATGTTCTTTGGTGCATTATTTAATTAAATAAATATTATTTAGTGCATTACTACCATTAGTATAAAAAAAATAGGGTTAACTGTCATCAACAATCAACAGCAAGAAAAAAAGAAGATTGGGTAAGTACTTTATTTCTTGTTGTACATGTCTATTCTTTATTTGTTATTATAAAGGTAATTAAATTGTAAAAAACAGGGATCTCTTTAGGTTAGTTAAGGTTAGATTAGGTAAAATAAATAATAATAATAATATAACAAAAATATTTCAAGAGGCACACAT
>NW_013676219.1:10520-17500 GCF_000517525.1 Limulus polyphemus
CTTTAGGTTAGTTAAGGTTAGATTAGGTAAAATAAATAATAATAATAATATAACAAAAATATTTCAAGAGGCACACATGCAAACAGCTTGGAGTAGCTCATAAGTAAGGTAATTCGATAGCATAATGTGAGCTGTACATTCCCTAAGTGAGTTACAACTTATAATATCACGAATAGTAATTAGATACAGATCAACAGGCAATAAAAAATACAAATTTAATTATAAATAGATGTATACTGTTATGTTTTAAAAGCTACTTAGAATAAATGAATGTAGTTTCATGTTACATTTGAAGTCACTCTAGAAAGAAAAAAGGGTAATTAAGATTTATTTCAATGCCTTTTTGGTGTTTACTATGTCGGTCAAATTGACAAACTACATATAAAATTAGGGTAGAGAAAATAACATAATATAAAGTTTTACTGAAAACAAACATTTGAAGTGTATTTAGAGGTTTAAGAGATTACACAAATGAAATTTGAGATTTTTGAGATAAAGAAAAGTATTTTTAATCTTAACATGAAAATCATTTTGCACACAGACTATTCAAAACAAATACTCAATGTATTCAAGGACAGATTTTTTTTAATTTATTAAAAATACTTCACTAAAATATGATTTTTTGTATGTGAAAGACTTATAATGTTTACTGAAGGACTGCCAAATTTTGTGAAAATAAGACACTATATTAAAAGTTAGTATATCAAATCTATAAAGACTTTGAATGAGTACAAAGGTAATGTGATCATTGACCGAGCCCATGTTGAGAGAGTTAATTGTAACTCTTTGAGGATGTATCTCTTTTTAAACACATGCAAATAAATACAATAAAAATACACAAGATGAAAATGCTTACCTTGTGGAAACATTAAACTATCAGAAAACTGAGTTTTGTTTATACAAACTGAAAAAAGGTGCATAATAATTACACCATAAACTTTATAAACACACACTTCATTATGTTCTATCAAGAAAACTGAGTTATAATGATATACAGGTTTTAATTTACAGGTTGCAAAAATCTGATTATTAGATTTTCAACTAGAAATAACAAGCATACTTGTTCTGCTTCCCAGATTTGTCTTTTTCTCTCTTCAACAGCATTACGTCGTTCTTGGTCTCGCTGACGGAATTCCTCTATTTTTCGCCTTCTTTCTTCTTCCTGCTGTTCTCTGAGATGCTGAGCATTCATCTGTTGCTGCTTTATCTCATTAAAACGACGAAGTCGTTCTTCTGCCTGTTTCTCACGAATATATCTTGCCTTTTCTTCCCTTTCTTTTAGTGTTAATGGAGATGAGGCTTCTTTTCCATCTGAAAGTATTCCATTATTAATTGGTGAATGAGATTGCTGAAGTAGTTCATGCTCTAACTTGTTACAAAAGAAAGCTACATAAAAAGAAAACATAACTACAAAACTGTACAAAAACCTCTCTCACAACTACTTAAGATATAAATAACCAGTAAGATAAAGCAGAACTCTTACCCAGAGAAAGATCATGTAGATATGAAACAAAACTAAACCTCAACACTTTATTCTACTCTCTTTTCTTCATTTTGAACACTTTCTACAACTTATTGGTTACACTCCACACATCTCAACACAATACTTTCTTTTTGTTAACTCTTTCTGAACAAAAGGGGTGTCACTAATATCCACGATGGAAATACTTTAACAAATTGCATCAAATTTGGCATAAACTTACTAAACAGCTTTTAGTTTCAGCTTTGAAAAATTCACACAGTTTGACTTAGTGTTAATATCACTTTGTATGTCATGAAATGTCTAAACTGTGGAAATTTTTTGGAAAAACACTACAAATAATTCCTTTCATCTAAGAATTATTTTTATTGTTGACAAGAAAGTTCCATTTTATACATCCAGTGAATTTCAACTTGACTGATGTTCATTAGCAAATTAATGGCATTAGTCACCATTTTCTACTAAGTCAGAAAAAGCATTACATAAACTAACAATGGTTTATCAGTGACCTAAGACCTGACCTTTCAAAATTGTGTCATGACAAATTAGGTAACAATATTTCTGCTAACAACATTCTTGTTTAAAATTGACTTATATTTAATAAATATATTTTGTTTCAACAATTTACAAGTCCTTTTATTTATCTGCATTGTTTGAGTATGGTAAACTTAACAACAGTGTTCAATAAATAAGGATTTGAATAACCAGAATATCTTATCCTTGCTATTGTACCTGATGTCTTGTCATGGTTATAGAAGAAACTGCCAAATCTTAAAAAAAACAAAAACAATTTAACAAGAAACAATTTTCAGGAACAACTAGTACATCTAGAGAAACTATAAACATATTCACAGATCTGTGGTCTTCTAAACTTCACAAGTTCCATTGTTTATCTCCTCTGAAAGTTTGTTTGTTTGTTTTGAATTTCGCGCAAAGCTACACGAGGGCTGTCTGCGCTCTCCTCTGAAGGAGTTACATCTTGTCACAAAACCATTCACACATCACTATTAAATTTACATTGATGTAAATAGTTCATAATCTGCTCTATCAAGTGGAACTTTTAAAGCTGTTATCTGTTAGAAGTTCTGATGTGAACAGGTCTGTAATCATATAGACGAAAAATCACAAGAGAAACAAGACTTGCCTTATTGAATTCTCATAAAATGGTTGTTTTTTTTAGCAAATAAAACTTTGTTATGAGCAGAAAAATTGTATAAAACCTATTAAGTACCATATTTAAAGATAAAGCTCCTCGGAGCTGTGAAAAAATGTAAGATTTAACATTTTTACATACTTTCAAATTTTATTAAATAGATATTACAAAATGTTAAATATCAGTTGTAAAATATTTCTGAATAAAAGAAGCTGTTCAAATACAGTTAGAATTATTATTTTAAAATCTGATGTGTAATGAACACCTCAAAGGTGACAATGGTCATGAGTGTGTTAAAAACCAGACCTTCATATTGGAGCTCATAATTTGACATTTGTAACATATTTCTAAAACACTGGTTTTGACCACATACCCTTCATTCTGGACACTTCTTTCCCATGATTACAATGTTACTACTTCATGAACACTTCACATCTTGACCACATACCCTTCATTCTGAACACTGTTTTCTATTATTATAATGCTTTACTACTTCATAAACACTTCACATCTTGACCATACACCTTTCAATTCTGAACACAGTTTCCTGTTATTATAATGCTTTACTACTTTATTAACATCCTGACTTATCTTGCTTTCTTGAATGTAAGTCTGTGCCTTAAACATCCCAATTTTGTAAACATTCTGGCCATTTTCTTCACCTACATTTCCTGCTTTGCTTTGTGTACTTTTTTTTGATCAATACCTTACCCAATTTCACCCTCCAGATCAAACTGTATTATTTATATGAAACAAGTTATGGTAAAATATTGCTAAATAATATCGATTAACATTTTTAATTGAACTTTAATTCATCATTAATTTCATATTTCCTTAGATTTAAATGCTAATGACATGCCTGTCTTCTCCAGAAAGCATTGTCCATCTTTTTATTGCCCTGACCCCACTTAAAAGCATTATTCATATCATTACTCTCCTGACTCCTGATACCATGTTTCTTTTTAAGCATTATCAATCTCTTTACTGATCACACTCCTTACACCTCTTTTTCTTTGAGTGTTGTCAATCTTTTTACTGTTCACACTCCTTACACCTCTTTTTCTTTGAAAGTGTTATCAATTATTTTACTGTTCACACTCCTTACACCTTTTTCTTTGAAAGTGTTGTCAATCTCTTTACTGTTCACACTCCTTACACCTCTTTTTCTTTGAAAGTGTTGTCAATCTCTTTACTGTTCACACTCCTTACACCTCTTTTTCTTTGAAAGTGTTGTCAATCTTTTTACTGTTCACACTCCTTACACCTCTTTTTCTTTAAAAACATTGTCAATCTCCTTACTGTCTATACTCCTTACACCTCTTTTTTTATTCAAAGTGGTATCAAACTCTTTACTGTCTTGACTCCTTACTCTTTTCTTCTGAAAGTACTGTTTATCTTTATTTATAGTATCAATGCAAAACATTAAAATATCTTAAAAACAGCTGAAAACAATAATTAATCATTAAATACACATAATGAGATACTTTATCAAATTATGGATATGTTCCAACAATTTTCTTATAACAAATAAATTCTCAGACAGTTGAATCAAGATAGCATATCACATCTTGGCCAAAAAAAACAAAGTTGCAACCTAAAGTTTGAGTAAAAAAACTAACAGATAAAACCTTCAAATGCCAAAGTTACTGTAGTTCTTCATGCAAGTCAATATTAAGCTGCATACACTATGCATTTTCAACTAGAAATTACTGCAAGCACATTAAAGATTTCTCACATAACAGCAGAATCTCATTTACTATGGCAAAAACTTTAAACAATTTATTATCCTAAGCTTGAGCACTCCTTCCAAGATTTATTAAACTGTCATGTCCTGTCACCATGCAGCAAGTCATGCTTTCAACTCCACAACACTGCAGATATTACTGAGGAGTATCCAGGGTGTTAGATAGATCAGCCAGTTATTACAACTCCTACCTGAAAACCCAGAGTCACTGGCTAGGTCTGCTGAAGGTGTCAGTGCTTCACCGCCTTGAGCAAACCAGTATATATCTAACGTATAAATCAATAATAAGCTCCACTGTCAACAATTTCATTCCAACAAAAATAAAAGTTTTACAACACAAAACAGAATCTCTAGCACAAGTTACAGGCAAGATAAACAATCTTTAGCTTATCAGATACTTAAAAAATCTCCATGATGTTTATACAATTCATCAATTTAAAATACAGCTTAAGCCAAACTTATGTTTCTGAAAGATCAAATGGTATTTACAGCAATCCAAAGTCTTTTTAAACAATAACTGCTTGGTTTCCAGGTATTTTAATATCAATTATGATTTTTAACACCATGTTGTTTAATGACAAGAAAGTATGCTACTATACCTGCTAAGTTTCCAGGTGTCTATGTTAACTTGGGTGTATAATACCATGTTGTTTAATGACAAGAAAGTATGCTACTATACCTGCTAAATTTCCAGGTGTCTATGTTAACTTGGGTGTATAATACCATGTTGTTTAATGACAAGAAAGTATGCTACTATACCTGTTAAGCTTCCAGATGTCTATGTCAACTTGGGTGTATAATACCATGTTGTTTAATGACAAGAAAGTATGCTACTATACCTGCTAAGTTTCCAGGTGTCTTTATGTTAACTTGGGTGTATAACACCATGTTGTTTAATGACAAGAAAGTATGCTACTATACCTGCTAAGTTTCCAGGTGTCTTTATGTTAACTTGGGTGTACAACATTGAATTAATTAATGACAAGAAAAGGAGGCTATTATACCTGCTAAGTTTCTAGGTGTTTTTATGTTAACTTCAGTGTATAACACCATGTTAATTACTGACAGAAAGTATGCTACTATATCTGCTAAGTTTCCAGGTGTCTTTATGTTAACTTGAGTGTATAACACCATGTTAATTAATGACAAGAAAGGAGGCTACTATACTTGCTACGTCCCCAGCTGTCTTTATGTTCACTAAGGTGTTTAACACCATGTTGTTTAATCATAAGGTAGATTCAAATACTTGCTAAATTTCCAGAAGTCTATTTTAACTCTGTGTATAACACCATGTTAATTAATGACAAGAAAGTTGACTACTTTACCTGCTAAAGTACCAGGTGTCTGAGGTTCACTAGGGCTTTTGATATCATGTTGTTTAGTGGGACTTTGTACACCTTGCTGTGGAACAGTGTGAGACAAGCTTTCATTCTCTGGGTCTTGCTGATCAGGTGACTGGGACCATAGGCCACGTCGAGGTTTATCTTGAGGAGGGTCAGCAGCATGAGCGAACCAATACATATCTAACACAGTAATTAAAAACAAACATACTGACATAGGCTTATCATACTTTCTAAGCACAGGTTCTTTCATAATTATCAGACAATAGATAAAATAATCTAGATATTCTAAAAACAAACAATTTATTTAAAACCGTGAAATAGATTAATTCATTTTTGTTTCATAACAGAAGCTATGTATAACTGCATAACAACTGCATTTCATACATAAATATTACCAGTTTACAACTCATGAACGGTTGTGTTTTGTACACTGACTGATTACCAGGTCTGGTAATCAGTCAGTGTACAAAACACAAACATTCCTAGTAGTAATCTGGTAATCAGTCAGTGTACAAAACACAGACATTCCTAGTCAGTGTACAAAACACAAACATTCCTAGTAGTAATCTGGTAATCAGTCAGTGTACAAAACACAAACATTCCTAGTAGTAATTTATTACCAGATTACTACTAGGAATGTTTGTGTTTTGTACAATGACTTATTACCAGTTTACTACTAGGAATGTTTGTGTTTTGTACAATGACTTATTACCAGTTTACTACTAGGAATGTTTGTGTTTTGTACAATGACTTATTACCAGTTTACTACTCATGAACGGTTGTGATTTGTACAATGACTTATTACCAGTTTACTACTCATGAACGGTTGTGATTTGTACACTGACTGATTACCAGATTACTACTCATGAATGGTTGTGTTTTGTACACTGACTGATTACCAGATTACTACTAAGAATGTTTGTGTTTTGTACACTGACTGATTACCAGATTACTACTAAGAATGTTTGTGTTTTGTACACTGACTGATTACCAGATTACTACTAGGAATGTTTGTGTTTTGTACACTGACTGATTACCAGATTACTACCAGGAATGTTTGTGTTTTGTACACTGACTGATTACCAGGTTACTACTCGGAATGTTTGTGTTTTGTACAATGACTTATTACCAGTTTACTGCTCATGAATGTTTGTGTTTTGTACAATGACTTATTACCAGGTTACTACTCATGAATGTTTGTGTTTTGTACAATGACTTATTACCAGGTTACTACTCATGAATGTTTGTGTTTTGTACAAT
>NW_013676220.1:0-11251 GCF_000517525.1 Limulus polyphemus
GTAACATTGGTGCTGTATGCTACATTTTATATGACGATAGTAACATTGGTGCTGTATGCTACATTTTATTGTTTGGTATAACGTATGATATAAAATTGAGTATGTACTCGCGGTTGTAGTTATGTGCTTATTTGGGTAATATCATATCCAGTGTCTAAGTCTCGAGTTATGTGCTTATTTGGGTAATAGCATATCCAGTGTCTATGTCTCGAGTTATGTGCTTATTTGGGTAATAGCATATCCAGTGTCTATGTCTCGAGTTATGTGCTTATTTGGGTAATAGCATATCCAGTGTCTATGTCTCGAGTTATGTGCTTATTTGGGTAATAGCATATCCAGTGTCTATGTCTCGAGTAATATTGAGCAGAGTATGTGGTAGAAAGCACGCGATACAACAATATCTGAAACAGTAAATTATGTACGGTCTTTGTGGAGGATGTGATGAGTTATCTCAATAAGTATTACGTACATCACTGACCGATGTACTGACCAAATTTCAATATATAACTCATCACATTGAGCGTTAATAACAAGAAAACCAAACTGTATCCACACGTATGACCGATGTACTGACCAAATTTCAATAGAGTGATGTACGTAATACTTATTGAGATACGTGTGGATACAGCTTAGTTTTCTTGTTATTAACGCTCATTATTTTTACTTCGTTTTACAAACCAAAAGTAACAGGCGAAGAACACAATCTCCACTACTGACTATGTTGTTATTGTTTGACTATCGGATTTTAGCTGGGTTATTTCTGCTACCTTACCCTGGCACGTTCCGAACACTAAGTGTCTGATTGATGTACACGCTGTTCGCCGTATGGGCGCACCTGCCACAGTTTGAATGCGCTGCATATAAAAGACCAATGTGTATTGTGCACGTGCTGAGGGTGGTAATCTAGGTGTTCGCAGGCGTGAGCCCGAGGGCAAAGCGTGTCTCGTATTTGTCATGTCATCTTACAGTTTCGCTCTAACCATTTTGAACAAATTGCTCATATTAATTTGTAGGAGAACTGATGTTTTGGTGCTGCACAACAGCTAGGCAAAGAACTGTATTTATGGTTTAAAAGTCTGAGCTAACGGATACAGCTTTAGAATAGTGAATAGCCGTAGAATGTTTTGCTGCATACAGCTTTAGAAGAATGAATAGCCCTAGAATGTTTTGCTTGATACAGTTTTAGAAGAGTGAATAGCCCTAGAATGTTTTGCTTGATACAGTTTTAGAAGAGTGAATAGCCCTAGAATGTTTTGCTTGATACAGCTTTAGAAGAGTAAATAGCCCTAGAATGTTTTGCTGCATACAGCTTTAGAAAAGTGAATAGCCCTAGAATGTTTTGCTGCATACAGCTTTAGAAGAGTGAATAGCCCTAGAATGTTTTACTTCATACAGCTTTAGAAGAGTGAATAGCCCTAGAATGTTTTGCTGCATACAGCTTTAGAAGAATGAATAGCCCTAGGATGTTTTGCTTCATACAGCTTTAGAAGAGTGAATCGTTTTAGATAAACACAAGTTGAAACTTGTATCCATATAAATTTGGTATTGCTGCATTTTGGTGAAATTACACTGTATTTTAGATTAATTTGCACGGTAGTGTGTATTTATCTACTTTCAATACGTTGACATGCACGGTAGTGTGTATTTATCTACTTTCAATACGTTGACATGCACGGTAGTGTGTATTTATCTACTTTCAATACGTTGACATGCACGGTAGTGTGTATTTATCTACTTTCAATACGTTGACATGCACGGTAGTGTGTATTTATCTACTTTCAATACGTTGACATGCACGGTAGTGTGTATTTATCTACTTTCAATACGTTGACATTAATAACTATACATTACTTTAGAAGCTATTCAAGATAGTTTGTTATTTTTCAGCAGTATTTAATACAAGTAAGTCTTATAAAAGTGAAGTAAAACATTATAGGGCTATTCACTCTTCTAAAGCTGTATGAAGTAAAACATTATAGGGTTGATACATGTTGATGTTAGTCAACATTAATAACTATACGACAACGATGATACACGTTGGAGTTGATATACAATCAAGTTTAAATTCACTATAACGGAACAACGCGAAGTGTATATACGTACAAATGTAGACACTTTTACGCATCCGTTTCAGTCCAATACATGTTGATGTTAGTCAACATTAATAACTATACGACAACGATTGTTACTCCGTTATAAGGTTGAATAGTCAGTTAAGTTTATTGTCGTTAGGGTCAAAGATAAGCAGTGGGTTTTCTATGCTGTGCCCACCACGAGTATCGAAACCCAGTGTTTAGCGTTATAAATGTGGTGACTCACAGCTGAGCCACTGTTGTAAAGAGTGTACAGGAAACGTTCTTTATGCTGCTTTTACAAACTAATCTAATATTCTGAAAGTTTTAGATACTGAAGAATTAGAAACATATTCCAGATTGTTTATGTATTATTGGCTGGAGGAGTTTAGCCCCGGCCATAGCACAGGCTTAGGACCCTCCAAATAAGCACATGTATATGTTGTTGATACTAACATTCAGTTTTATCATTCTATCTTGACAAACATTTCAACCAGTAAATTAGTGTAAAAACGAACTATTTATATACTTGAAGAAAAAAGGTATAAACTGTATATCAACTGTCAGGTAATATAATAAAGTCAGGTTACTGTTTCTAGTTCATCCTTGTTGAGAGGAGAACCTCGATTATAGGCCCAGTTTCTTTGATAAGCGACGATTACCTGAGTAATAATGTCCCTCACAGAGAGCAGCGCAGGTGTCCGCAGTGCACGAGATCAATATCGACTAGGCGCCACCAACAGCACGTGGATATTAACTTGGCGTGAGAGGTGAAAAGGGTGGATTCAATATCTCGAGCCTTTGGGAAATGTAGCACAGCTGTTTCAACAGGCCAATGGCGATCTCATGTTCTCGCTAAAACTTCAACAATAACTAATTACCTTTAGCTAATGAACTTTCAAACTCTTAACAAGTGCGCAAATCATAAACCCAATTTTGATCACACATAGACGAAATCAAAATACATTTCTGTGCGTAAAGAATTCATTTATACATACAAGTGGTTTTGGAAATAATTCTTAATTACAGTTTTAGTTTCTTCGAAGGGGATACTGATACATGTTAACATTAGTCAGCACTAATAATTATACGATGATACGTGTTAACTTTATGATGTTAGAAAAACACATAGGTTCAAGAAGCTTTGATAGAAATGAATAAAAACTCTATAACCCTTTCTTCTTCGGGGGCAAACTGTTAACTTTATTCAACACTAATAACTATACCACAACGATGATACATGTTAACATTAGTCAGCATTAATAATTATACAACAACGATGATACATGTTGATGTTAGTCAACATTAATAATTTATACTACAACGATTATACATGTTGATGTTAGTCAGCATTAATAACTATACGACAACGATAATACATGTTGATGTTAGTCAACATTAATAACTATACGACAACGATAATACATGTTGATGTTAGTCAACATTAATAACTATACGACAACGATAACATGACTGAATAGTGAGACATCCTAGAACTGTTGGTTGTCTGAGTAGTCACTTATGTTTTACACTGATGGAGGTCAGTTGCGTTTTACACGTTGGAAGTCTCATTATTGAGTTATCTTTTATACTATTGGAAAGCTGGTTAGTCAGTTAATTTTTATACTGTTCAAGATCACAATTTCAGTTATGTTTTATATCTTAGAAATCTAATTATTCAGTTATGTTTTCCACTGTTGGTAGTCTCATTCTTCAGTTATGGTTTACACTGTTAAATGTCTCATTATCCTGTCATGCATTACTCTGTTGGATATTTTAATAGCCAGTTAAATTTTAAATTGTAGGATGTCTCATTCTCCTGTCATGCATTACTCTGTTGAATCTTAATGATCCAACTGCATTTTATTCTGTTGGAAATCACTTTACTCAGTTAAGTTTTACTCTATAGGAAATCTCATTATCCAGTTGTGTTTTACAGTGTTTGTAGTCCGATTACTCAGTTAGGTTTTGCATTATCAGAAATGCTATTATTCAGTTATATATTCACAATTTGAAAGTTTCATTAATCAGTTATATGTTACTCTGTTTGTAGTATTATTATCAGTTAAAATTTACGCTGTTGGGGATCTCATTATTTAGTTATGTTTTAAATTTTCAGAAGTCTCGCTTTTAAGTTATGTTTTAAATTTTCAGAAATCTCACTATTCAGTCATGTTTTAACTGTTGGATATCTCATTGTTCTATCATGTTTTACACTGTTAGCAATCTAAATAGTCAGTTAAGTCTTACATTTTACATTCTTGGAAGTCTCATTATTCAATTATCTCTTACACTGTTAGAAATCTCAGTATTTAGTTATGTTTACACTCTTGGAAGTCTCATTATTCAATTATCTCTTACACTGTTAGAAATCTCAGTATTTAGTTATGTTTTACATTCTTGGAAGTCTCATTATCCTGTTATTATTTACATGATGGTGGTCTGACTAGTCAAGTACGTTTTACACTGTTCAATAATGTTTTACATTGTTTGATATGTCTTTACTCAACTATGTTTTACACTGTTGGCTGTCTGATTAATTAATTAAGTTTTGCGTGTTTGGAAATCTCATTAATCTGTTATTTTTCATACTGTTAGACGTCTCATTATTCAAATATATTTCAGACAATTAGAAGTCTCATTATTCAATCATGTTTTGCTATATTAGCAGTCTAAGTAGTCAAGGTTTTACATCGTTGGAAGTCTCATTATCCAGTTATGTTCTGTACATAACTAAATACTGAGATTTCTAACAGTGTAAGAGATAATTGAATAATAGACTTCCAAGAATGTAAAACATAACTAAATACTGAGATTTCTAACAGTGTAAGAGATAATTGAATAATGAGACTTCCAAGAATGTAAAACATAACTAAATACTGAGATTTCTAACAGTGTAAGAGATAACTTATTACTTAGACTATAAAAATTAATGTTTTGATGATCTTTGGTGATTTATAACCTCCTCTGATTGTTTTCATAATTCAGCTTTTAAATAAATCTGACTGTTTTGAATGGATGCAGTTTCGTTAACTCCCCCTTATTTGGATTCCAGTAGACTGTCGTAATAATTCGCAGACAAAGTATCGATTGACCTCAAGAAGTGTTTATTCCGAAATATTTTATCAGGCCATATTTACCTTTATCAGTATAGTTGAAATTGTATTTATTATTTATTACTTTTCTCTCAAGTTTTATTCTACTTCATGAAGTGTTACAGATGTTACTAACATTCTACATATTCTTAACTTTCTTTCATAGTCTATTTTCTGATCTTTCAAAGTCCTCTTGTACAGATAAAATGTGTTTTATTTCTACTCATTTAAATTACGATACACTTCTACGTTTTATTCTACGCATAGTGATAAGAGCTAGATAATTAGATATGGTTTCTCCAATTGACAGAATAATGTTTTAAAGGTAACGTTTCACTAGAAATAGTAAAATGTTGGAACTTATTCGTTTAGACTACAGATGTGAGTATTCTTACCAAATAACTGGCATCATTCAACATAAAACAAAACTAGTATATAAAAAAATAAAAATCTGATAATTTAAAATATAAACAAAAATATCCTGGCTATGATTTAAACAAAAATAATCGAATTTAAAAGTCTTTCTGACGTCAAATGTCTGCGAATGTATAGCAAAATTTTTGGAAGATTGTTTGTTTGTAATTAAGCATAAAGCTACGCAATGGGCTGTCTGTGCTCTGCTCACTTCGGGTATCGAAACCCGGTTCCTAGCGTTGTAATTTAATAGACATACCACTGTGCCACTGGGGGGGGGGTGGAGGTGGAAGATTGTTTCAGAAAGGTTTGGCTGCAAATAGTCGTCTCTAATTTTCAGTATATAGGTTAGAAATAATGCAGCGCTCACCGCCAACTTTTGGGCTACTCTTCTCAAATAGTGGGAGTTGACTGTTACTTTTATAACGCTTTTGCGGCCCCGAAGAGCTGAGTGCATTTTTGGCGGCAACAGGACACGAACCGTGAAATCTCGGATTAACAGTCTAATCACGATAACCATATTTAGTGCAGAGAGAGCTTGAAGCAGGCTATGTGTAACAATGTTTGGTTTTATGAGATCTTTATAATTTTATAACAAAGTGCACATCTCACCATTCTTGGTATTAAGCATAGAACTCCTAACTGAGTAAATATAACTGATTCGAGGAATAAAGAGTACTGAAAGTAGAAGAGTCAGAAGATATACCTTCAAAACAAGAAGATGGCTCAAGTATAAACGTTAAAGTTACTGTTCGAATTGATGTGAAAACTAGAAACAAACTCGTCTCTCATACTGGATCATTTTTGATCACCTGAGATTTGAAGTTTTGTAATATTTATTCCAGCTAGATCTAAGAGTAAAAATGGCATCCAAATGCTACTCATTTTTTGCTCTTTCGTAGTGAAAGAATATTTAAAAATGTTGAACGTTGCTGTGTTAAGATAGAAACAACATTTTAATTTCATATAGTCGAAAGTTGAATGCTTGTATTTAATAAGAAAATCACTGTTATAAAAACAAAGTCAGTGTAGTAAAAAGTACTGAATGGTGCTCTGTTATACGTAATAATATACTATTTTCTAGACATTCTCGTACAGTTTTATAACTTTTGATGAGTTCTGTATGAATGATAACACTTTTCAGTAATAGTTTCAGTTTTGATACTACCGATATAATTAGAAGTTAAATACAATTTAAAGCCAGAGTAATGACAGAAACAAAAAATGTGATTTACTTATCTTACTAGCAATATTTCAAGTAAAAGTACTGGTAGTTTTATGGGAACAAAATAGATACATACTTATTTCTGATGTAATTATATCTTAATACAACGGCGAATGTTCTTTTTTTTTCATGTTCGGTTTTACAATGTTGATCCTGCAGACAGTTCTAATGGTTTCCCATTAATTGAACGTACATTCTCTAAGTCGTTTATATTTAATTATTTTAGCTGCAGATTGTTTAACCTGGACTATGTTAATATACATCTTAATTTTATCGTTTACTGCAAATATTCAAAATAACATTAAGTACATTCACTACATTTTTCATCTTGTACAGGACTACTGCCATGGTTACATGAAAATATATCCGGATTGGTGTTTATTATCTAACTCAAATTAAGAATTTATCAAACTATTTGTATCGAAATCAAGTCTAAGATTCTCTAGTAACGTAACTGTCACAGTGTAAAACCAAACGATTTACAAACTAATTTACTTAGACCGCATGCTTATGTGAGCGAAACGTGATCTAAAGATAGCTAATTTGGTTACATCCCCTGATATTTTCATATGAAGATTAGACTGATCGTATAATGTGTCAGATGAATAATTGAGACTCAGTAAAAATATAGGTGTTATTATAGTGTGGTTAATTAATTCAAAGTAAAATAACAGCAACTCTTACAGTTGGCAAGCTAGTATTATAAGTTAATATTATTTTATTTTCAATTAATATCAATTCAGTAGGTTCCTCAATAAACATTACAGGTTGGTAAGTTTAGAGAGTAATGAATAATAGTAACAAAATCACTGAAATCCAAAGGTAAACAATAGCAGACAAAAGGGAATAGGTCTAAACTAAAGGACATCCCATCAATAAATATAAACAATAGCAAAAAAGGGAATAGGTTTAAACTAAAGAACATACCATCAATAGATATAAAAAAAGCAGACAAAAGGGAATAGGTCTAAACTAAAGGACATGTCATCAATAGCTCTAACAATAGCAGGTAAAAGGAAATATGTCTAACGTTAAACGACATGTCATCAATAGCTCTAACAATAGCAGGTAAAAGGAAATATGTCTAACGTTAAACGACATGTCATCAATAGCTCTAACAATAGCAGGTAAAAGGAAATATGTCTAACGTTAAACGACATGTCATCAATAGCTCTAACAATAGCAGGTAAAAGGAAATATGTCTAACGTTAAACGACATGTCATCAATAGCTCTAACAATAGCAGGTAAAAGGAAATATTTCTAGCCTTATATGACGTGTCATCAATGGCTATAAACGACAGCAAAAAAAAAAGGGAATATGCCTAACATTAAAAATGTTGTGACTGTCAACTGGCGTTATGTTGCTCTCTAATTGGTCGATTTGTTTTATACATGTTATTCATTAGATATACTTTACTTAACGTGACATCTGTTTTGTCAATATATAATTAATGATTATACAATGACTGGACATTTTACTAAGACCCACCTATCGTTCAAATTTACCCATCATTCATTGCAATAATAGCCAGGACTCAACGTGGCATAATATAAACTGTACGAGATGCTGGAAATTGTCTTGTTAAACATTAGCCTACTCATTGAGAAGCATGGTTCAGATTAATTCACATATGCTGACAGAGGATTCATCTTCATCCCAAATATGTACAGTCCAATTAATGTCCGGCGATTTTGCTTTCGAAGATGGCTTAAATCACTGTTGTACTATTTGAACAATACAACGTTTAATATACTGTTCTACTATTCGCTTAAAAGTGTCTTTTTTCCATTAGAATGAAAATGTAGTGTTATAACAATAGTTAATAGCGTTGTGGTATGTTATTAATCCATTTTTAAAGACTCGTAGGACCCAACAATACCAAGAGGATATTACTGAGGACCAGCCATACCAAAAGGATACTCCTGAGGACCAGCCATACCAAAAGGATACTCCTGAGGACCAACCATACCAAGAGAATATTCCTGAGGGCCAAACATACCAAGAGGATATTCCTGAGGACCAACCATACCAAGAGGATATTCCTGATGACCAACCATACCAAGAGAATATTCCTGAGGATCCAACCCTACCAAGAGGATATTCCTGAGGACCAACCATACCAAGAGAATATTCCTGAGGATCCAACCCTACCAAGAGGATATTCCTGAGGACCAACCATACCAAGAGAATATTACTGAGGACAAAACATACCAGGGCATCTAATCACTTTGACCTTGTGTTCATAAATTGGGATGGCCTGAAAAGTGGTGTCAACTCTGCTAGCTGAGCTAATCACAAGTCGGGAAACGTCGTTTACATAATTCTATCTTGTGACTTTTGTATTGGTAGCCTCAGATGATCGACTTGATGGTCAACATAACCCAACAGATCAACGAGAAGACAGAAATAGTTAGATCAGTAATATACTTTCTAGTTCAAACCAAAGCCAAAGTAAAATTACAAAAATTTAAAAACAAATTTTGATCCAAGAATGCAAAAATAAATAGTTTATAGTATTTTAACATGCCACAAATATAGCCACATATTATGTGCTTTATGAATTAACAACCCTTATCTCCCACATTACATTCAGATATGTTGGTTTACAGTTTTATTAAGCTGTAATCCTTAATAACGCTGTAAAATAGAAAGGTTGGAATGTTATCTGCAGAAAAGGGTTGATTATTCACAAAAATTTTAAGTTAGAGTAGTCTGCTTGTTTGTGTAGATAATTGACGCAAAGCTATCAGCGCAGCCGTACCTAATTTTGAAGTGATAGACTAGACGAAAGGCAGCTATTCAAAACGACCCACTGCCAACCCTTGGGCTAACCTTTGTCAGACGGAATGAAAAGAATTGATCGTCACGCTAACGTTAACATTGGATCGTACTTGGTCCCATTAGTCTAAGTTATGTACTATAATAATATAAAATAATAATTTTCATCATATGCAGGGGTTGAGTAGGTTATATTAAAACCGTTTTGGAGCCTCCCTAGGATTTTACAGTCCATATCGCCACGTCAGGTCATTTTCTATCTGACGGCTGTGTAATCTGACAGTAGCACCGAAGCATAGTTTCCATTGCAAAAGGCTCCGACGTAAGGCTATTATATCAAAAGCACATCAATTCTACCTGCCTATTTTCAATACTCCACCTATTATACAAGAAATGCGGTTTCCCAGAGTCCGTTTCAACAATCAGATTGCACATAAATCCATAGGTGCTGCATCTGGCAACTTAATTGGTCTTTTTATGGAATATCCGCTTCATTCTCAAGCTGTGTGAGATTATTTGACGGTTGAACAGATATCTCGTGGAAGCAGCTTGTGTTCACGTGACTTGTTTTGCTCTTCTAGATATAGATCGTTCTTGATTATGTTGCGTATTGTGTTTGTGAATGTTCACCTGTTACAAGATGACCTGTTCTATATTATATGTGTATAAGAAAAGGGTCACTGCAATAAAACGAATTGAATATACTCTCCAAGAGCTAAAAGAGAAGTCACTGAATTGTTACTATTGATTACTGGGTTATAACAATGAATTACATCTATTAAAATCTAGGGTCATCAAGATATGACAATTAATTTATGTCCATAGAAGGGAAGGATCACTAGACTATAGCTTTTAATTACGTACTTATTCAAAACTAGAATCATATAAATATATTACAACCAAATACATCTGTGCAAGACAATGATCACTACTTATACCCCATAATAACGTCATAAGACAAGGATCAGTGAGTTATAACTACTTAATATGTCTGTACAAGACAAGGGTTAGCGAGAACTAACTACTCAATACATTTTTACAAAACAAGTGTCACTGAATATAACAATTAATAACGTCATATTACAAGTGTTGGTAAGATATAACTACTCAATAGGTCTCTAGAAGATAAGAGTAAGGTATAACTACAAGACAGGGGCTAATGAGATATAACTACTCAATATACCTGTACAAGACGAGAAACAGTGAGATATAACCATTAATAACCTCATAAGACTAGAACCAGTGAAATATAACCCTTAATAACGTCACAAGACAAGGATAAGTGAAATATAACTACTCAATATCTCTATACAAGACAAGAATCACTGGCCATTAATAACGTCACAAGACAAGGATCAGTGAAATATAACTACTCAATATCTCTATACAAGACAAGAATCACTGGCCATTAATAACGTCACAAGACAAGGATCAAGTGAAATATAACTACTCAATATCTCTATACAAGACAAGAATCACTGGCCATTAATAACGTCACAAGACAAGGATCAAGTGAAATATAACTACTCAATATCTCTATACAAGACAAGAATCACTGGCCATTAATAACGTCACAAGACAAGGGTCAGTGAAACATAACTACTCAATATCTCTATACAAGACAAGAATCACTGGCCATTAATAACGTCACAAGACAAGGGTCAG
>NW_013676220.1:11957-15239 GCF_000517525.1 Limulus polyphemus
ACGTGTAGCTATTAAATCACCTTCTACATTAACGTATTTCTAGTGTTATTTTTTCATACGTGTAGCTATTTTATCACCTTCTACATTAACGTATTTCTAGTGTTATTTTTTCATACGTGTAGCTATTTTATCACCTTCTACATTAACGTATTTCTAGTGTTATTTTGTTCATACGTGTAGCTATTTTGTGTGCGATTTCTTCTCTTCAGTTTTTGTCTTCAACAAAGAGATAAAATGTCGAATATGTTCTGGGTTGGATTCCCCGCGGTAGACAGAGCGCATAGAGCCCTATGCTTGGCCTACTCTGCCTTTTCGTTAATCTGACCCTGGATATAACCGTTATTCTTCAGTTGAATTGAATATATTTTCAGTATTTAGATAGACTGGTTTGCATCTTTATATAATGCTTGTAAAGTAAAAGAATCCCAGAATGATTTAGAAACGTTTTTCTCGTGACTATTTTGGTGTTTATGTTTCTTACTGTTTTTTTATCTTTTCATCCATCATTATGTTGATATTGTTGTTTATCTTTTTCAAGAAGAAATCCCCAATATTCATCTATATACAAAATTATGTTTTAAAATTAAGTTTGTTTTTCTTTACCTTATCAAGATAAAGACAAGTCAAGTATGGTAAACATTTTTGGCTTTTCAACTATCGATCTGTATTTACACAGTTTAAGCCTGTTAATATTAACAGCATATATATATATTTTTTTTACAACAAAAGTTATCTCGAACACACACGATAGTTTTAAGGGGATTTCAATGAAAACACAACACTACAGTTTCTAACAGGAATAACTAGATAAACAGACTAAAAATGTTACACTACTTATGAAGTAGAAAAGTTCTGATCTGTGATTTGTTTGCTTAAAGCAAAAGTTCTTTTAAGAGACAAAATGTCATTATGTTCTTCAATTAAGATTGCTCTTTCACATCGTATTATAGAGATCGCTAACCCTCGACGGATTTCTAAACTTTGAGTAAAGGAGCCGTGCTTGCTAATCCAATAACTGAATGCCGAAGACCACTAAGGTTTACTGCATAAGATCGATTTTTAATTTAACATAGACGCTGGATAGAGTTTTACTTCAACAGAAAACATACGGCGTTTGCACGCGCCATGTCGTCTCTGGAGAGACGCTAGTGCATACATGCCTCATACATCTCTACCGTTCCTATTGTAGGGTTTAACTCAGTGGTCTCCCGGGCCCGCCCCTCCTGTCGGACCGCACCTGTCCCTAAAAGACGCGCGTGCACCATCGGGATTAGAATTAGCGATAATCAGTTGTATTATCTCACTGAATACATTGTTAAACACGACAGTGATATAACAACTCGTAAGCCCTTGGGATGGATGAGGAGGACAATGATACTATAACTTCGTCACCGAGGACTTGATCGGATTGTTTAAACCTTATATCCCGGACATTATGGAGGAGTTCTCCGGAAACGGCTTAAGATCGGTTTTCGGCTTAGCAAATGTACAACAAAATCTTTCTTCATTAAAAGAGCAATAACCAGGATAGATAAATACACTGAGTTTTACAAAAAACAAACAAACTGAAACTGTTGATTGTGTTTTGTTAAGCCTAAACGAAATCTGTAACAGTTATGGTATGTAACGCCTAGCCTGATGAAGCATGATCTGTTGATTGGTAGTTCGTGTATTTCATATCAGAATGAGATTGATAGTAATTTTATCACATCCTCCTTTGCGGGACCTGTTCGGGTTTTCAAAAATAAGAGTACAAGTTAATAGCACTTTGTTCGCCGCTTCTAACGAGGTCTTTCGCTCAATAACAGAGTACAGCACTGATATCATGTCGGCGGACACGTTAAGAATGAGATAAGAATTATTATCAATTTCACTAAGGTGAAACTAGTTGTGATACATTAAAATGTGCATTAAATCGTCCGTTTTTTTCCAACAAATTCTAAGTAACAGTAAAATTTTAGGCCTACGTAAGAAGCCTAATTTGATGTTAGTCCCTAAATAGGCCTAGATTTTTAGTGAACTTACCTGACACAGGATGGTGCGGCAGATATAGATAATTATTATTTTATCAGCATAAATTAGAAATAAAAAACTTCATTTTTTCCCGACCATCAATTTGATCTTCATTTTGCAAATAAACTAGGATTCTTCCATTGTAGCTTCATCAGGGCTCTTGCACACCAAATTCATATGATAATTTAGGTTAATTTATAAATTGAAAGTTCTATTTCACGTGGTATTAACCAATACATGATCCGAGCGGTGTTAAGAATAACAATATTAAGAAACTGTAGTTACAGTATATTATCATTGTTATTAGAGTATCTATAATGCATATAGATAATTTTTTTGTTTAAGTTTAGAAATAAACATTGAATATCTATTATATTACAAATGCCATCCTTTCTCTTTGCTCACTGCAGGCTAGAGGCGATAAATGGAAAAACTTATTCTGTGTATTTTCGTTTAAGGAAATGTTTTTGCCTTCGCAAGTATTCTGCCCGTGTGTGGAATATCTGTATTGGTTGAGATAAGACAGGTTTATCAAAGATGTGTTTGAGCAGGGGCACTTCCTGTTGGTTGAAATTTGTAGATGGCATCGAGATGTTCAGCAACAGAAGTGTGTTGTTGTCTGCCTGCTTCAGCAATATCATTTTCAGGAATGTAGTGTTATAAGTCCGTAAAGTTACGGCTGAATCACCGAGGGACACAGCGTAGGCAGTTACCTATGAGCCCACGGTATTAAGAGGGCCCACAGTCGTTATACTTTTTTTTTTAAAATAAGAATTTACACTGTGTCTGGGCATGGTGTTAAGAAATCCACAGTAGCTAGCTACATTAAAAACGAAAATTAAATGTTATATTACTACGTTATGTCTGCCCGCGCCCCTGTCTAAACTAACGGATGGTAAGTTGTTTTTTTTTCAGTTAAATTTAAGGTTTCAAACTACAGTAGTTTAGATGTATTATAATAATGTAAAATACTGTTTTGATGAGAAAATTTTCAAAGACAAAATGAAGGCATGTAGGATCTGCAAAATTGAAGTTGTCTATGGACCCGCTGAGGCGGTGTGTGCTTTTAACGCATCATAGGTAAAGCCTTGTCGATCTTTTACTTTCTGTACATCATAGGTAAAGCCTTGTCGACCTTTTACTTTCTGTACATCATATGTAAAGCCTTGTCGACCTTTTACTTTCTGTACATCATAGGTAAAGCCTTGTCGATCTTTTACTTTCTGTACATCATAGGTAAAGCCTTGTCGATCTTTTACTTTCTGTACA
>NW_013676220.1:15301-17039 GCF_000517525.1 Limulus polyphemus
CAATTGTTACCAAATCGATCCTAGATCACTGTTTCCTTTGAACATTAGTACCACTTAAGCTCCTGTTCCTGGGCAATTGTTACCAAATCGATCCTAGATCACTGTTTCCTTTGAACATTAGTACCACTTAAGCTCCTGTTCCTGGGCAATTGTTACCAAATCGATCCTAGATCACTGTTTCCTTTGAACATTAGTACCACTTAAGCTCCTGTTCCTGGGCAATTGTTACCAAATCGATCCTAGATCACTGTTTCCTTTGAACATTAGTACCACTTAAGCTCCTGTTCCTGGGCAATTGTTACCAAATCGATCCTAGATCACTGTTTACTTTGAACATTAGTACCACAAAATATCTTTTCAAATTTACTCTCAAATGTTCCAGTTTTCAGTGTGATGGGATCAATTGAGGACAAGTTGAAACCTAAATGTAGAAAATCCTGTTGCTCCAGTGCTTGCCAATATAGTTATGATTAGAATTCAAGGTACTGCTATTACAAATTCTCTTTATCAACCAGTAGTTCAGTTAAGATATGAAAATTCCATTTTTACAGCCTTGAAAAAAATTGATGCGTTTTCTCCAAGTTAAACCAAATATATATATTTCACTTTAGAAAAATACGTTAATCACAATTTGCAATTGTTAAACGTTCTTGTTGGAAAGGAAAACGCTTGCTTACAAACTTCTATATTTCTTAAAAACACACACACGGGTCTTTATACTCCTTGAGATTCAGAGCCAAAAACTGTGATTCGTACAAACAAAAACTTGATTTCCAACTAGGATGTTTCAACACTGGAAACAACAACTTTAGGTTATTATGTACAAAACTGTTTTCTTCTAATGTTTTTAATCGGATAATTGCACCCTTTAACAATGAACCAAATGCTGATAACTAAAATGAAACTTCTAAAGATAACGCAAGTATGAGATGAGATAAATTGAGAACACAAGAATAGATACAGTTTTAAATAGCATATAACTTCGAATTGATTTCAACCAAAAAGGAAAGCGAAAAAACAAGATTTTGCTGACTTTAACCCAGTGTTATTAAGAGAGTAAAAAAATTAAGAATTCAAATTCAAATACTCAACTCGCGAGGACTTGTCCAGAGAACCAGTGGGTTCTTGTCCTTAGATGTTGATTGACGTCAGCCGTTTTGGTCAGATTATGTCGAAATAGAAAGAAAATGGCTCTCTTCACGCTTAAGCGTTACAGTTCCCAAATATCAACAGACAAGACACCAAACAAAAACATAACATTATAAAATACATTATATATAATGCTAAAATTATTGCAATACACAAAACAAATTTTCCCGATGTGGGTCAGCGGCAAGGTTAAGGACTTGCAATGCTAAAATCCGTGGCTTGAATCCTACGGTGGACAGAAGCAAATAACCCATTATGTAGGTGTGCACTAAACAAACAAAACTAAACTAATAAGAAACGAAGAAATAACATCCATATAAATGCTTTACCGAAATCAACAAATACCCTCCAATCCTAGTTAATAATGTACTATACTAGCCTCAAAATAAATATAACACGGCCACTTTTAATATCAAAATCACTATAAACTGTACCTTACCTTATATTGTTAGCCTCACTAACAGTTAATTATAAAATAAATATAACACGGCCACTTTTAATATCAAAATCACTATAAACTGTACCTTACCTTACATTGTTAGCCTCACTAACAGTTAAGTATAAAATAAATATAACACACAATCACTAT
>NW_013676221.1:0-1466 GCF_000517525.1 Limulus polyphemus
TGAGTGGAGTATGAAACTGTTTGTATCATGGAATGGATTTGACTGGTAGATAGATGTGGTGCGAGTAAAGGCCTAACTTTTCTACAAAACGTTGTTATGTACGGCTGAGAGAATGGAACTGTTTGTATCATGGAATGGATTTGACTGGTAGATAGATGTGGTGCGAGTAAAGGCCTAAACTTTTCTACAAAACGTTGTTATGTACGGCTGAGAGAATGGAACTGTTTGTATCATGGAATGGATTTGACTGGTAGATAGATGTGGTGCGAGTAAAGGCCTAACCTTTTCTACAAAACGTTGTTATGTACGGCTGAGAGAATCGTGCATGTTTTCCTTTAGTTATGGAGGTTCGCGTGTTTCCCCTATTTCCTATCTCTCTGATCCTCGGTACATTGTTAACGGGGAACTAGTGCTAAGCTGGATTAGAATGCATATATTTGGCTAAGCCTCAACATTACAGGCAATATTACCCCGATTTGTCTGGGATTGGCGTGATACTGGATTAAACAGTCTGTTTCCATATTAGGCGGTACTTCATTAAGTAAGTTAAAAAAAAAAGAGACGTATTAGTTGGAAATTGAAGGGTAAATAAAAAAAAAGAAAATAATAATAACCGAACAGGTACCATTATCAAATATGGCAAAGAAAATAGTGTTTACT
Organism: Limulus polyphemus; assembly: GCF_000517525.1. Lineage (NCBI taxonomy): Eukaryota > Metazoa > Arthropoda > Merostomata > Xiphosura > Limulidae > Limulus > Limulus polyphemus. The sequence continues at coordinate 661 of NW_013676221.1, forward strand.
GGTTAAGTCTCTTGTGGCGCTCATTTACCCAAAGCAGCAAATTTTTACTAATACTTCAATGGTTTATATTTTAAGGCATATCATGCCTGGATGAGGAATTTTTTAATATCTTTGTTTTTAGAAGCTCAATTGTTCTTTTCCCATTAGGATTTCATTAGATCAGCAATTTTCCCTACTTTAATACAAATTACTACACGATTTACAAGTGATTTGATATGTTTTTCGCATCATGCATGAATTCTATGCTTATGAAAGTGTCTACTATGGAGAATCGATACCCAGAGTTTTGCTATACAAACTATAAAACTGGATTATTAAGAGGGCGCTGTCCCTCAGTGAAAGTAGCTTGAAATTTTTCGATAGTTTTGTTGTAAAGTTTTCATCCCTTTCCCACTGCGGAATTAGAGGAGAAAACTGAAGGCGGAATTAGGATTGTGGCGAAGAGAAACATATTTTTTCTTAGTTAATTTGGTTGTTGTATAAGCTGCAAGTTCATTTTGATAACTGAAAACAAAATGGCTACCAAATACCACCGTAATAAACTTTTTTAAATTGCAAAATAGATCTGATTGTGTACTCTTTGTTCATAAGCAGTTCAATGTTATTACACGACCTGGTATTCCATCAACTGGTATTTTTCTAGTACTCCAGTGGTATAACGTCAACTGGTACTTTAAGTAGTCCAGTGTTATTCCGTCAACTGGTATTTTTCAAGTAGTCCAGTGTTATTCCGTCAACTGGTATTTTTCAAGTAGTCCAGTGTTATTCCGTCAACTGGTATTTTTCAAGTAGTCCAGTGTTATTCC
>NW_013676221.1:1845-3807 GCF_000517525.1 Limulus polyphemus
GTCAACTGGTATTTTTCAAGTAGTCCAGTGTTATTACGTCAACTGGTATTTTTCAAGTAGTTCAGTGTTATTCCATCAACTGGTATTTTTCAAGTAGTCCAGTGTTATTACATGCCCTGTTGTTTTCTTATATCAGCCTTGTAACCCTTATTATGACATGATCTAACTATTCTTGTCCAACAGTTTGTCATTGTGTCCTATCTAATCTGTTGTTTTATCGAGCGAGCTTGTAATAAAGTACTGAGACGAAAACCTTTCAAGCTGATACAAGAAAAAATTCTATCTGAAGTTAAATTGACTGAAGAGCTAAAGACAGTTCTATGATTGTTGTTTTTATCTACATCAGAAACAATATATTTTGAATATTCATGGTGTTTAGTATCTGACGTAATTCTGTAAAACTAAATTTGTTAATTCTTCTTTATTTTTTTAGTGTTTGTGTACCTTTAGCTAAGATTTCATAGTATTCAGTTTCTCCTTTATCTCCTCGAGTTACGATGCACCAGCTTGACTAATATTACTTGGAATTGTGATACTAAGTGACTAACGAGCCCGATTAATCACAAGATATTAGCCTCCTGTTAAAGATTAAAGGCTCTAACGAGTTGTTGACATATATCTTCACCATACAGCTTATGAGAGTTGTTATAAATTCCAGAGAACGTCGCCGTGGCTGATGGAAAGATAACTTTGCCATGTAACATCACTCCTTCCATAATGGAAGACACCTTGGAACTGGCCTTGTGGTACAAAGATGACTCCGCTAAACCTATTTATAGCTTAGATGGAAGAACTGGAAATGTACGCCAAGCACGGCACTCTTCCTCCAAATCTCTGTCGGGCAGAGCCTACTTCAGTACGGTGGACAGACCAGCTGTCCTCGTCATAGATCCTGTCATACCCGAAGACGAGGGAAGTTACAGATGCCGAGTGGATTTCCATCGAGAGCGAACGAGACATTTTGAGCTGTACGTCATGGTTATTGGTAAGACTAGTTTTTTTCATGTAGGTGCTGAATTGTTAGCTTAGATGATACACAAGAGATTTCTGTGTAGTCTTTCTTAGTTTTAAAATGGGATGAAACCTACAAATTAATCATTCATGACCATTTTTCTTACGAACTCTGAAGTCTTCTGTAAACTTATGAATGTACATTTAATATAAAATATGGAACCAATTACAAAAGTTTTATATCCATACCAACTGACCCCTTTATCAGAATCTCATACTTATGTTGTAGCCATACCAACTGACCCCTTTATAAGAATCTCCTACCTCTGTTGTAGTCATGACAACTGACTGATTTCGTCAAAATCTTCTACTTCTGTTCTAGCAATTCCGACTGACATCTTCATGATAATTTCAAATTTTGTTTTCCAGTGCCTCCTACAGAAATTGTAATAAAGAACCAGAAAGGAGAGATCTTAGAAAACGTAATTGGCCCATTAAACGAAGGAGAAACGTGCCTATTAATATGTGAGGTGACTGGAGGTAAGTTAATAGAAGTTTAACGTTAACAGAATGGTTCCACTTCAGTAACAGTAGACATACCTTGAACGTAATTGTTGAAAACAGTGTTCCACTTCAGTAACAGTAGACATACCTTGAACGTCATTGTTGAAAACAGTGTTCCACTTCAGTAACAGTAGACAAATACCTTCAACGTAATTGTTTAAAACAGTGTTCCACTTCAGTAACAGTAGACCAATACCTTCAACGTAATTGTTGAAAACAGTATTCCACTTCAGTAACAATAGACACATACCTTCAACGTAATTGTTGAAAAAGTATTCCACTTCAGTAACAATAGACACATACCTTCAACGTAATTGTTGAAAACAGTATTCCACTTCAGTAACAATAGACACATACCTTCAACGTAATTGTTGAAAACAGTATTCCACTTCAGTAACAATAGACACATACCTTCAACGTAATTGTTGAAAACAGTATTCCACTTCA
>NW_013676221.1:4645-11369 GCF_000517525.1 Limulus polyphemus
TAAACGCATACCTCCAACGTAATTGTTTAAAACATTGTTCCATTTCAATAACAGTAGACAAATACCTTCAACGTAATTGTTTAAGACATTGTTCCACTTCAGTAACAATAAACGCATACCTCCAACGTAATTGTTTAAAACATTGTTCCATTTCAATAACAGTAGACAAATACCTTCAACGTAATTGTTTAAGACATTGTTCCACTTCAGTAACAGTAGACAAATACCTTCAAAGAGCTTTACTAAAACAAAAGTTTCGCTATTTCACAGAAAATTTAATTTTTCATTTGTTTACAGTTCTTGTTTTTATTTACAGTGAAACAAACAGTTTTCCTAATGAATGGGAAGAATATGTAATTAGATTTCCCTCTTTGTTTACTTGCAGTATAATTAATGAGTATTTCCAGAAATATATTAAATTTTGGGTTTTCATCTAATCTCTGTGGGACAGATATGATGAATTACTGTTATTTAATTTACACACGGACAGTATCCGCTATGGTATAGTTATCTCCAAAATTAGCAAGTACTTGATCCACTTTCCGCTCTAGCGGCAAGAATGGAAACTATCTTAAGAAACACTCCCGGTTTTGCTAGAAATAAAGTCTGTAGAAGCACATTCTCCATGTTTTATCGTTCCAGAATATATTTTTGGACCAAACGCCTCAAAATACTACAGTTTCTTGTTGTCAGGTAAACCTTCACCGTTGGTAACGTGGTGGAAAGACAACATTCTATTGGATGACAGTTATGAGACGACCTCTAGTGGCAGAGTTCGAAACGAGTTAATTATTCCGGAGCTGAAGAGACATCATCTGATGGTAGTGCTAATGTGTCAGGCTGTTAATAACAATATATCTCTCCCTCTATCGGCCTACGTCACGCTCAACATGAATTGTGAGTATATAATGTATCTTGAGATGAAACCTGGAAATATTTATTTACTCTGTACAATCATCACAGCATGCGAACAAATAGCGTGTATAATACTTATACCATTCATTGCACAACGTTGTTTATACACTCTAATTGTACATGTTAGCTTTGTTTTCTTTAATATCTGTTTTTATTCTTCAAAATTGTTTAACGAATTTATTAAACAACCCAAGTAAGACAGAACACTTCCTTCACAGATTGTTTGAACGGCTTCACCCACTACTGTGACACACAGATACAGTGAAGGACTCCACCCACTGCTGTGACACACAGATACAGTGAACGGCTCCACCCACTACTGTGACACACAGATACAGTGAACGGCTCCACCCACTGCTGTGACACACAGATACAGTGAACGGCTCCACCCACTACTGTGACACACAGATACAGTGAACGACTCCACCCACTACTGTGACACACAGATACAGTGAACGGCTCCACCCACTGCTGTGACAATCTACCTACCCTATTCTATATCAGTTCAATATTAATGTTTGCTGACAGTCCTCGTGTAACATTGAAACCAAGAATAAGACCATTGAAACTCGTGTAACATTGAAACCAAGAATAAGACCATTGAAACTCGTGTAACATTGAAACCAAGAATAAGACCATTGAAATTCGTGTAACATTGAAACCAAGAATAAGACCATTGAAATTCGTGTAATATTGAAACCAAGAATAAGACCATTGAAACTCGTGTAACATTGAAACCAAGAATAAGACCATTGAAACTCGTGTAACATTGAAACCAAGAATAAGACAAATACTTCTCCGAATGATTTAGTGTTCGCTTTGTGAAGGAGGAGACCAAAAAATGAGTTTCATAAGCCGAAGCCCCAACGTGGGTTTATTAGAAATAATAAAAACAAATAGTGTTTGCTTCAAACACGAAACTAGCCTCAATCTAAGTTTATTAAAAATAATAAAAACAAATAGTGTTTGCTTCAAACACGAAACTAGCCTCAATCTAAGTTTAGTTAAAAGTAATAAAAACAAATAATGTTTGCTTCGACTACGAAGCTAGCCTCAATCTAAGTTTATTAAAAAAATAATAAAAACAAATAATGTTTGCTTCGAACACGAAACTAGCCTCAATCTAAGTTTATTAAAAAAAGTAATAAAAACAAATAATGTTTGCTTCGAACACGAAACTAGCCTCAATCTAAGTTTATTAAAAAAATAATAAAAACAAATAATGTTTGCTTCGACTACGAACCTAGCCTCAATCCAAGTTTAGTAAAAAATAATAATGTTTGCTTGGAACACGAAGCTAGCCTCAATCTGGTTTTTTTTTTTTTTTTTTAAATTAGTATAAAGAATGTTTATCTGTCGAATGGCTGAACATAAGGAAATTCCAAATTGGTAACTTTAATGTTTATGGAACAGTCCTGCACGAGACAGACCATTCTTTGTGTAAATTGGCTGATTTTTATTTCTGCTCCAAAGTTATTCGTTTTTATAAAACAACACGTGTCAATGACAGTCCACTTTTAATTCTCCGAACAAGCTCTAATCACCTACTATCCCAAAACCAACATTTTACACTTTGGCTCGTTTAAGTTTGATTCGCCTTCTCTAGATTCAGTCGTTCTTATTGTTTGTTTCTGTGTTATCCACAGTGTTTGTTAATAAAAAATAATATTGGTGATAAAAAAGGGACAGGCCCATGCATGTGATTCGCTGCCACTACTGTCTTACAGAGGAAACAAACTTGGATTTTGTAATATTTAAAATTAGGCTTAAGACAAAGTGAAGACAGTAAGATGAATAATAACAATATATTCTACCTAACGATTTCTATTTAGATAAAGAACAAAAATGAGTTAATGCTAGTAAATTCTTTTTACAAAAACATGCGGCTCTTAGTCTGTCAAAATAATGAGGCTTATTCCTCTTTAATATTATATTTTCAAATTCCTGTATATATACGCACACACATATATATTCGGAACCAGTTAAACGTATGTACAACAAATTATTTACGATATAGAGATTATAGGCATATCATAAACACTATATGTATATTTCTCTTCTTCTTGTCAAAAGTCCACTTAGGCCTATTCAGTTACTTTAGAATTTCAGTTGACTATATTTCCCTATTTCTATCGCACTAGTATTATGTGTATAATTCACTTACAATTGTGCCACGAGTTACTACAGTCATATACTGCTCTTCCAGTAATCGTCTGGTCCTCGTACTTCAGACATCGTCTGTTCCTTTTGTCAAAGTACACTCAGGCTGTTTCAATTACATTAGAACTCGCATTGGCGGAATAAACTCTACTACTTATCTCTTTTAAAACTGTTAATTTTACTCGAACATATTAATCGTTAGGCCTATATTAACCGTTAGGCCTTTCACTCCTACAGCAGTTAACTTTACGTTTAACTTTCTTTTGCCGAACTTCTAGTTCCCGTGACTTTATTTTCTCGTCTGTCTGTCTGCTGTTCTCGCTCTCTCACACTATTTATCACGTCTACTCACCTTCCAGAAATCCCTATATCCTCGACATCAATAAATTTCATGCGACGTTCGATAGCCTCAACATCAATGAATTATGAACATAACATCCAATGATCGTCTGCTTTTAACACTTTTATTATATATATAAAAAAAAAACAACACTAAACAATCATGAAATAATCGCTCACAAAATAAATAAATTAATATAACCTTCACAAACAGTTTTTTATATCATGACATAGTCGTCTCTTATTACAAAAATATCAGGTTATTAGTCGTCTTTTTTTAAATACAAATATCGGGTTCTTAGTCGTCTCTTTTTTTTAAATACAAATATCGGGTTCTTAGTCGTCTCTTTTTTTCAAATACAAATATCGGGTTCTTAGTCGTCTCTTTTTTTTTCAAATACAAATATCGGGTTCTTTGTTTGTTTTGAATTTTGTGCAAAGCTACACGGGAGCTATCTGTGCTAGCCGTCCCTAATTTAGCAGTGTAAGACTAGAGGGAAGGAATCTAGTCATCACTACCCGCCGCCAACTCTTGGGCTACTCTTTTACCAGCGAATAGTGGGATTCACTGTCAAAGTATAACGCCCCCACGGCTAAAAGGGCGAGCATGTTAGATGGGACGGGGACGGGTTTTTAGTCGACTTTTTTAAAAAATAAAACTATCAGGTTTTTAGTCGACTTTTTAAAAAAAATAAAATTATCAGATTTTTTTAGTCGACTTTTTGTAAAGTCGAGAAAATAGTGGTAGTAAAATAAAACTGATAAAATTGGTTCATTCATCTTATATATTCACGATTTTTATGCATCCAGTCTGTTGTGTCTAGACACAAAGGTTCAAATCATGGGAAAACTATTATATCTCTTTAGAATCCGAAAAAAAGCTGTATAAAGGGCGCTTCAGACATAGAAGTATTAATAACTAAACATGTCTTGAAAATAATTCATGAAATATTGTTATTCGAAATAGTATGCTGTGTATAAAGAAACATTCTGTATTGCCCGTGTATATTGTTTCAACCATTTATTAGAAGAATGTTGCCCGTGTATATTGTTCCAACCTTTTATTATAATAATGTTGCCCGTGTATATTGTTTCAACCTTTTATTAGAAGAATGTTGCCCGTGTATATTGTTCCAACCTTTTATTAGAAGAATGTTGCCCGTGTATATTGTTCCAACCTTTTAGTATAATAATGTTGCCCGTGTATATTGTTCCAACCTTTTATTGGAAAATGTTGCCCGTGTATGTTGTTTCAATCTTTTATTAGAAGAATGTTGCCCGTGTATGTTGTTTCAATCTTTTATTAGAAGAATGTTATCCGTGTATATTGTTCCAACCTTTTATTGGAAAATGTTGCCTGAGTATATTGTTCCAATCTCTTTATGAAGAGCGTCTCTGTCTAACGTTCCAATATTCAAATAGACAGTTCTTTCGAATGTCTAGGCTACTGCCATGAGACGTGTGGACAGTAATAACTCCCTCAGGAACAACTAGATCTTAACATGGCCGTTATGGAAATCTTCCTTCGTATTTAAACGAAGGGCCCGAGGGGTATGCATGTGCGGACCATATCACTACGTATGGAAATCTCTGGGGGGAGTTACCAATTGAAAAAAATAAAGCATTTTAAAACAAGTACCTACAGTGGTTCACTGTGTAAAGACTGCAGACCAAGGAAGTTATTTCTACACTTCTGAAACACGTCCTAACCTCGATGGATATTTTACAATCGGACCATTGCGGTAAAAAAGCTGTTAAAGGAAAATAAAGTCCTAACAGAGAAGCGAACGTCTTCAGGTTGGATTAAGTCGTTCTTATCAGAGACGAAAACAAAAAGAACTGTCACACTGTTGTCCAAAAGTGTTTAATGTAGCACGATACGAGTTGACCTCAGTGTCAAGTTGAATGTTTAAGTTCAGACTTGCATGACACGCATATTATTAGCATACTCTGTCCATCTTTTAATGTCAAATAAATCAAAAATGTTAGCTGTAATGTTCATTTTATTGGAATCGATTCGGTCTAGAGCTCAACGGTTTTTTTCTAACTGTTGTTTTATTTGTTTATAGCAAGCAGTTGTCGTAAGGCTAACTTTACTATTGTTCACCTAACAAAAGTCTTTATTTTGTCGTATTTTAAAGTCTAAAAAAAAATCATGGCCGTCTTTTTTCATCAAACATTCAATAAAACGCTATGAATTAATGTCCTTTCTGTTGCTTTAAGAAAAGTTTGTTAGAATATTAAAATAATCTCATATACGTCTACTCGGTGATTTTAAATGTTAAGCCTTGATCCTATACACCATTTGAGTCGGTAATCGTTTCTTTTCAACAAAATAAGATCAAGATAATATTGGGTTATATTTGCATAGCTTAACGTCTTACTCTGCGTATTTCAGCTCACGCACAACGAATAGCATGCAGACAAGCTGATCAATAAACTGACTTAAGCCTACTTTCGCACTGAAGAACTTAACAATATAAACACGTAGATTCAAATAGAAAGTATTGGGCAGAGTTAAAATATTTCAAACTCGTTCTGAGGCCTTCTGATGCACGCCAAGCCAATAAATTGATTTGAAATTATGTCCAGTAAAGGCCCAAATGATTGAATAAACTTTAGACTCGAAAGCCCCAGTGGCTTGGCTGCAAGTCTGCAGGCTTATAACTCTACCCGTTTCGATACCCGTGGTGGGCACAGCAAAGATAACCCATCTTGTAGCTTTGTACTTAATATAAAAAATACAAACTCGACATATGACCAATACAAGGTAATAGATACGTCTGTAATAGATGAAAAACCTTCAACGGGCGAGTAAAATAGCCTCTAAACTTTTTCTAGTTAGGCCCTTGACTGTAACTATAAAGCAGAAAGGACTGCCCTTGTCTTCAGGGAAAATGGTCCAGCTTGAGTGCCGCACCTCAGGCTCACGTCCTCCGGCAGAAATCACATGGTGGAAAGGGTCAACACAGCTGAGATCCACTAAAAATCGCACTAACAAAGATGAGACTTTGACCACTAGTTTCCTCACCATACGGTCTTCCATGGAGGACAACGGAAAGTACTTGTCTTGTAAAGCTGAAAATCGTTTAATACAGGATAGTACCATAGAAGACGGCTGGGTGCTGGAAGTGTACCGTAAGTCTTCTTTAAGTTACATTATTGGACGTGTACCGTAAGTCTTCTTTAAGTTACATTGTTGGAAGTGTACCGTAAGTCTTCTTTAAGTTACATTGTTGGAAGTGTACCGTAAGTCTTCTTTAAGTTACATTGTTGGAAGAGTACCGTAAGTCTTCTTTAAGTTACATTG
>NW_013676221.1:12163-18265 GCF_000517525.1 Limulus polyphemus
GTTGTTATTGGTGGTTGGAGTTAATCCTTTAGTGTTCTTTTAAAATTGGAGTTACCTTCTACCACTGTTGTTATTGGTGGTTGGAGTTAATCCTTTATTGTTCTTTTAAAATTGGAGTTACCTTCTACCACTGTTGTTATTGGTGGTTGGAGTTAATTCTTTATTGTTCTTTTAAAATTGGAGTTACCTTCTACCACTGTTGTTATTGGTGGTTGGAGTTAATCCTTTATTGTTCTTTTAAAATTGGAGTTACCTTCTACCACTGTTGTTATTGGTGGTTGGAGTTAATCCTTTATTGTTCTTTTAAAATTGGAGTTACCTTCTACCACTGTTGTTATTGATGGTAGGAGTTAATCCTTTATTGTTCTTTTAAAATTGGAGTTACCTTCTACCACTGTTGTTATTCGTGGTTGGAGTTAATCCTTTATTGTTCTTTTAAAATTGGAGTTACCTTCTACCACTGTTGTTAATCAAGGTTGGAGTTAATCCTTTATTGTTCTTTTAAAATTGGAGTTACCTTCTACCACTGTTGTTATTGGTGGTTGGAGTTATTCCTTTATTGTTCTTTTAAAATTGGAGTTACCTTCTACCACTGTTGTTATTGGTAGTTGGAGTTAATCCTTTATTGTTCTTTTAAAATTGGAGTTACCTTCTACCACTGTTGTTAATCAAGGTTGGAGTTTAATAAGAGTCGCAGTTAACATTTCGTTATTGTTTAACTAAGAGTTGGCGTTAACCCTGTTTTAAAAATGGTTGGAGTTAATATTTCGTTACTGTTTTCATACGATTTGTGTGCGATTTCTGGTAGTAAGGAGAAAAAGTTGATATTAATACAGTAATCTTTACTTTCATAGTACAAACACTACAATGAAATATACTTAACTTATTACATGTTAATCTTAATTTGCTAATAACATATTTTAAACCTGGATTTTCCTTCTAGAATTTCTGTTGCACAGAGTTTTATTTTGTTCATTATTTGTTTTAAAATGCTAGAAATACGTAGTTGGATTTCCTATAAATCCAACAGGAAAACCTTTTAATTTAAACCTGGATTTAACGAAGCTTGAACTAAAATTAATTGTTAACAAACTGATTTTTAAAAACAAGGGTTAAATAGATTACTTAATGGTCCAGTTGCTACTTACTTTCAGAATAATGCATGCAACATGCTTCTTGTTTTTACCATTTGTAGATCCACCGGAACTTACGTTAAGACTCGGCAGCAAGCTACGTCACTCTCACATCCAGGTCGGAAATGACGTGTACCTAGAGTGTAACATTAGGGCTAATCCTTGGGTGACCGAAATAGGCTGGAAGTTTGAAGGACGCGAGCTCCAGACCGACACAACCGTGGGTGTCATTGTCAGCAATCAGTCCCTGGTTTTACAAAAAGTACAACGCTCCAGCAGAGGGCGCTATATGTGTTTTGCAAAAAACTCCGAGGGCTTAGGGGAGAGTAATGTCTTACACTTACGTGTTCAATGTAAGTAGCAAACTTTGTTGTACAAGTTAGTTTTACGTTGCTTCTTCTGTTATAGAATTCATGTTCATTCATTCCAAAAAACATCTTCAAGTTGCTCTTAGCTGTTCAGAAAGATACATCACTATCTGTGAATAGAACATAAAACTGGACATGTATGTGGTTCTGATGTTTAGGTAGAAACATGAGTTCTTATGAATAGAACATAAAACTGGACATGTATGTGGTTCGGATGTTTAAGTAGAAACATGAATTCTTATGAATAGAACATAAAACTGGACATGTATGTGGTTCGGATGTTTAAGTAGAAACATGAATTCTTATGAATAGAACATAAAACTGGACATGTATGTGGTTCGGATGTTTAGGTAGAAACATGATTTCTTATGAATAGAACACAAAACTGGACATGTATGTGGTTCGGATGTTTAAGTAGAAACATGAATTCTTATGAATAGAACATAAAACTGGACATGTATGTGGTTCGGATGTTTAGGTAGAAACATGATTTCTTACGAATAGAACACAAAACTGAACATTTATTTGGTTTGGATGTTTAGGTAGAAACATGATTTCTTACGAATAGAACACAAAACTGAACATTTATTTGGTTTGGATGTTTAGGTAGAAACATCATTGTCAGGTTTTGTTTTTGTGGATTTTCTACATTAAGCGTCTGTGAATCGTTGACGGTAAAGGTAACTATGAATGAACAGCATGCACCACACTAGTTTAAATATCAACATATATATTCTGAACTAAATAGATCAGCATAGACAAGAACTTTGCCCTGTCCGTAACTCTTCCTCGACCTTTTGATTCTTTCTGCTCCTCTGGCCAACTTTATACCTTTCGTCCCATCTTCGGTTCGCCACCACCCCTTCACTTTCAATTCCCACGCGCCACTTCTATAATCTCGACAACAAAGAGTCACAAACGCAGAACACAACATCAAAATTATAAAAACAAAGAAATAATACAACAGTAGTCATACAACACAACAAATCAGTAATAGTCTTATATATAGTGACAAGCATTTCTTATAAATAGAACATAAAACTGGACAGGAATGTTGTTCGGATGTTTAGGAAGAAACATGATTTCTTATTAATTCAGGACACGTTCAGTAAGTTTCAGTAAAAAAACTCAAACATGGGGTTCGTAGATGAAATCTGAAATGGAAAACATTCTCCGCTGGTAACAGAACGAAGAAGAAAATATTCTCCACTAGTAACAGAACGAAGAATCTGAACAAAAATACGAAGGTTTTTTTAAAATTAAAAACAACCTTAGTTGTAGGAGGTTTAATTACCGAATTATTGCTTTTATTCTGGGAATTTTGCCTCAGGAGATGTAAATAAAATAATACGTAATAGTATAATAAAAACTAATCTAGAGTGGAAGAGAGATTTGTGTTAAATATTACCATCTCAAAACTTTTCTAGTCTTTGTTGACTTTGATATAAAATAATCTATATAGGAAGATCCAAGAAAACAAAAACATACTGACAGTCTCGTCTTGACTAAGTTTTTATTAAACAGCTAGCACCACGTGTCCACAGTTGAATAGTGCTGTGACAATCTCATCTTGACTACGTTTTTATTAAACAGCTAGCACCACGTGTCCACAGTTGAATAGTGCTGTGACAATATCGTCTTGACTAAGTTTTTATTAAACAGCTAGCACCACCTGTCCCCAGTTCAATCGTGCTGTGACAGTCTTGTCTTGACTAAGTTTTTATTAAACAGCTAGCACCACGTGTCCACAGTTGAATAGTGCTGTGACAATCTCATCTTGACTAAGTTTTTATTAAACAGCTAGCACCACATGTCCACAGTTGAATCGAGCTGTGACAATCTCGTCTTGACTAAGTATTTATTAAACAGCTTGCACCACATGTCCACAGTTGAATCGTGCTGTGACAATCTCGTCTTGACTAAGTTTTTATTAAACAGCTAGCACCACCTGTCCACAGTTGAATCGTGCTGTGACAATCTCGTCTTGACTAAGTTTTTATTAAACAGCTAGCACCACATGTCCACAGTTGAATCGTGCTGTGATAATCTCGTCTTGACTAAGTTTTTATTAAACAGCTAGCACCACCTGTCCACAGTTGAATCGTGCTGTGACAATATCGATGACAATGTAGGTTTTAGTGTTACTGGTAATACTACTGGTATCATAGGTTTTAGTGTTACGGGTAATACTACTGGTATCATAGGTTTAGTGTTACAGGTAATACTACTGGTACTGTAGGTTTTAGTGTTACAGGTAATACTACTGGTATCATAGGTTTTAGTGTTACAGGTAATACTACAAGTACTGCAGGTTTTAGTGTTACAGGTAATACTACTAGTACTGCAAGTTTTAGTGTTACAGTTAATAGTACTGGTATCATAGGTTTTAGTGTTACAGGTAATACTATTGGTACTGTAGGTTTTAGTGTTTCAGGTAATACTACTGGTATTGTAGGTTTTAGTGTTACGGGTAATAGTACTGGTACTGTAGGTTTTAGTGTTACAGGTAATACTACTGGTATTTTATGTCTTACCATTACATTGTTCTTTTATTCGACTGCAGAGCCGTCTAGTAACTGATCTAATAACTCCCTGGTTGAACTTTGGTTAATTTAATCAGTGGATGTTGTTTGATTTTAATATTACCCTGCTTTAAAGGCATTTTAACTGATCTAATAACTCCCTGGTTGAACTTTGGTTAATTTAATCAGTGGATGTTGTTTGATTTTAATATTACCCTGCTAAGTTACCCAAAGTTCAACCAGGGAGTTATTAGATCAGTTAAAATGCCTTTAAAGCAGGGTAATATTAAAATCAAACAACATCCACTGATTAAATTACCCAAAGTTCAACCAGGGAGTTATTAGATCAGTTAAAATGCCTTTAAATCAGTGGATGTTGTTTGATTTTAATATTACCCTGCTTTAAAGGCATTTTAACTGAATATAACTGTCTTATTAATCACTTGTGAAACAGTCTAAATAGGGTATGACGAATTTAACAAGATAAGAACAGACTGCGTTATTGAGTTTTTCTGTGTTTGTTTGGATTATTCTATTTAGAAATGACATGGAAAAACAATTCGTTCTAAGCATATATTTATTGTTCTCAATTTCTGTTTTAAAAAAAAATTATTTGCTAATATTTTCAAAGGTTTGTATAATACGGTTTGTAACCAGGGTTAATTTAAAAATTAAAGAACTATAAAAATGTCTTAAGTTAAATAGAAAGAAATGTTAAGTAGAAATAATATTTTCGCACATAGGCCTAGTGGTTAATGTGTTTGGACTGTGAACCCAGAGGTCAAAACTAAAAAATTCTTTATGAATCCTTAAAAATGTTTCTATCTACAGTTCACTAAAGATCTAAAGTAAATATTTCCTGGAAATCCTGTTGTTTCTTTCGGAAAAACAACAACAGCAAAAGCCTAAGAATAATTCTTGTTCACCCTAAGGTCACTATCCTGCTCCACAGAGTGGGCAATCCCTTTATAAAAGGTATTCTTGTTCACCCTAAGGTCACTATCCTGCTCCACAGAATGGGTAATCCCTTTATAAAAGGTGTTCTTGTTCACCCTAAGGTCACTATCCTGCTCCACAGAATGGGTGATCCCTTTATGAAAGGTATTCTTGTTCACCCTAAGGTCACTATCCTGCTCCACACAATGGGTGATCCCTTTATAAAAGGTATTCTTGTTCACCCTAAGGTCACTATCCTGCTCCACAAAATGGGCAATCTCTTTATAAAAGGTATTCTTGTTCACCCTAAGGTCACTATCCTGCTCCACGGAATGGGTAATCCCTTTATAAAAGGTATTCTTGTTCACCACAAGGTCACTATCCTGCTCCACAGAATGGTAATCCCTTTATAAGAGGTATTCTTGTTCACTCTAAGGTCATCAGACTGCTCCACAGAATGGTAATCCCTATATTAGAGGGTGGTCTATATATTGGGTGGTCCCTTTATATTAAAGTTCAATATCAGACGTATAAGTTTTCAAACATACACACCAGTACTTTCTCTGAACATGAAAAACCAGTTTCTTGTCAAAATATATCTTATACAATGCAAGACATGCATCTATCAGTTGAACAACTCCAGACTACCATTATAGAAAGGCTTAATAACCAGAAATTCTGTGTTAAGATTTAAAAAGATCTTGTTGTCGCACGCTTTACCCAGCTTGGTCACTTCACCATTAACTTAGTTCTTATTAGTAGTGAAACCTGCTTTAAAAGACACCTACAGGATCAATATTTTAAACACTGTAACCCCCATATTGTATGAACTTTAACCTAGTCCTTAATGACCTCCATCCTTTAAATCAAATCTTTCTAGAAAATCTTAGAAAATTTTGATTTCAAACGAATTACGTTAGAATTACCTTAACATTTTAACTGGCATTGCTTAATTAAATTCTTCTTAATCTGTGTATTGTAGTCATTTATCTAATATCTATTATTTTTGTGTTATCATCAATAACGGCCCAGTGATTAGCGGATCTGTGGTTATATGGTGAACTTTCCTTCATTTGGTTTGTAATCAATAACGGCCCAGTGATTAGCGGATCTGTGGTTATATGGTGAACTTTCCTTCATTTG
>NW_013676222.1:0-9310 GCF_000517525.1 Limulus polyphemus
TATGACACTCCTCTGCTTTGCCCTAAGACTAATATTGGTAACATATGATAATCCACTGCTTTACCCAAATATGAATATTGGTAACATATGACAATCCACTGCTTTACCAAAATATGAATATTGGTAACATATGACAATGCACTGCTTTACCCAAATATGAATATTGGTAACATATGACAATCCACTGCTTTACCCAAATATGAATATTGGTAACATATGACAATCCACTGCTTTACCCTAAGACTAATATTGGTAACATATGATAATCCACTGCTTTACCCAAATATGAATATTGGTAACATATGACAATCCACTGCTTTACCCTAAGACTAATATTGGTAACATATGATAATCCACTGCTTTACCCAAATATGAATATTAGTAACATATGACAATCCACTGCTTTACCCAAATATGAATATTGGTAACATGTGACAAATCCTCTTATTTGGTGCTGTTTATAGATAACGCCTATTGGAATTTACTAACACTAACAGAATACATCATTTGAACCTATAGAAAATCGTTCACTAGGACCAGGTTTACTTGTGAGAATATAAACATATCTTACATGGATTTAGGAAGAACTATCACTTATTAAGCGTGTTTCTACAAACTTTACACGATATCCGAACTTTAAGCGTGTTTCTACAAACTTAACACGATATCCGAACTTTAAGCATGTTTCTACAAACTTAACACGATATCAGAACTTTAAGCGTGTTTCTACAAACTTAACACGATATCAGAACTTTAAGCGTGTTTCTACAAACTTAACACGATATCAGAACTTTAAGCGTGTTTCTACAAACTTAACACGATATCAGAACTTTAAGCGTGTTTCTACAAACTTAACACGATATCAGAACTTTAAGCGTATTTCTACAAACTTAACACGATATAAGAACTTTAAGCGTGTTTCTACAAACTTAACACGATATCAGAACTTTAAGCGTGTTTCTACAAACTTAACACGATATCAGAACTTTAAGCGTATTTCTACAAACTTAACACGATATCAGAACTTTAAGCGTGTTTCTACAAACTTAACACGATATCAGAACTTTAAGCATGTTTCTACAAATTTAACACGATATCAGAACTTTAAGCAAGTTTCTACAAACTTAACACGATATCAGAACTTGGCGCCAGTTGATTCACGTGTGTTCCTCGATTTATACAAAACTTCATTTCCTCACCTTGTATGCTCCCTCGATTAATTTAAACATTTCCTCAGTCTTCTCCATTCTGCTTTCTCATAACACTCAGCATCACTCGTCTAAAATCCTCAACCTCCTTATCATTATTGCGATGTCTGCAACATCAGGCAGCCAGGCAGCATCTGCCAAATTCTTCCCGCTTGAAGGGTATAGGATGATATGTCCCTGACGTCACCCCTCGCAGAACGACAGACACGCATTATGAGACAAGCCTGACGTTAGGAAATGTCTCGACACTGTTTTTAACGATAGAATAAAAATAACTTCTTCTAATGTTGCACATTCTAATCCTGAAGTTTTTAAATAAATTAAAATGACGTGTACATTATGTGTTTTGTAATAATTCAGGCTTTACTTATTTTCACTCAAACATTTCTGTCTTTGTCAGCTTAGAGATCGTTAATCCAAAATATCAAAGGTGAAAACATGAATGATAATTACCAAATTTGGATCATAAAGAAACTTTCTAATAGTTTATTTAAAATATTTCACCCGAAAACACTCCTTTCAGTATTTGTTTCCTCAACATGATTTAGGACATCTACTTCAAATGATAGTTTACACTATACACAATGTTCTGTGTTTGTGTACATCACAACACAACTAGAGTATACGGTAACCACAATGTTCTGTGTGTATGTACATCACAACACAACAAAACTATAGAGTAACCACAATGTTCTGTGTGTATGTACATCACAACACAACAAAACTATAGAGTAACCACAATGTTCTGTGTTTGTGTACATCACAATACAACTAGAGTATACGGTAACCACAATGTTCTGTGTTTGTTTACATCACAACACAACTAGAGTATACGGTAACCACAATGTTCTGTGTTTGTGTACATCACAACACAACTAGAGTATACGGTAACCACAATGTTCTGTGTGTGTACATCACAACACAACTAGAGTATACGGTAACCACAATATTCTGTGTGTGTGTACATCACAACACAACTAGAGTATACGGTAACCACAATGTTCTGTGTGTATGTACATTACAACACAACAAAACTAGAGAGTAACCACAATGTTCTGTGTTTGTGTACATCATAACACAACTAGAGTATACGGTAACCACAAAGTTCTGTGTGTGTACATCACAACACAACTAGAGTATACGGTAACCACAATGTTCTGTGTGTGTACATCACAACACAACTAGAGTATACGGTAACCACAATGTTCTGTTTGTGTACATCACAACACAACAAAACTATAGAGTAACCACAATGTTCTGTTTGTGTACATCACAACACAACTTGAGTATACGGTAACCACAATGTTCTGTGTGTATGTACATCACAACATAACTAAAGTATACAGTAACCACAATGTTCTGTGTGTTTACATCACAACACAACTAGAGTATACAGTAACCACAATGTTCTGTGTGTTTACATCACAACACAACTAGAGTATACAGTAACCACAATGTTCTGTGTGTTTACATCACAACACAACTAGAGTATACGGTAACCACAACGTTTTGTGTGTGTACATCACAACACAACTAGAGTATACAGTAACCATAATGTTCTGTTTGTGTACATCACAACACAACAAAACTATAGAGTAGCCACAATGTTCTGTGTTTGTGTACATCACAACACAACTAGAGTATACGGCAACCACAATGTTCTGTGTGTGTGTACATCACAACACAACTAGAGTATACGGTAACCACAATGTCCTGTTTGTGTACATCACAACACAACTAGAGTATACAGTAACCACAATGTTCTGTGTTTGTGTACATCACAACACAACAAAACTATAGAGTAACCACAATGTTCTCTGTTTGTGTACATCACAACACAACTAGAGTATACAGTAACCACAATGTCCTGTGTGTATGTACATCACAACACAACAAAACTATAGAGTAACCACAATGTTCTGTGTTTGTGTACATCACAACACAACAAAACTATAGAGTAACCACAATGTTCTGTGTTTGTGTACATCACAACACAACAAAACTATAGAGTAACCACAATGTTCTGTGTGTGTGTGTACATCACAACACAACTAGAGTATACGGTCACCACAATGTTCTGTGTGTATGTACATCACAACACAACAAAATTATACAGTAACCATAATGTTCTGTGTGTGTGTGTGTACATCACAAAACGACAAAACTATACAGTAACCATAATGTTCTGTGTGTATACATCACAACATAACTAAAGTACACAGTAACCACAATGTTCTCTGTGTGTACATATAAAAAGTATAAGTTTTTTAACTTTCAATAACATACATTTTTCTAAATCGTGTGAAAAATCTTTATTCTCACAAGTTCTCGTGATTCGTTATCAAAGTAAGAAAACTTGCGTTACTTGTTTCACTTCGACAGCAAGAATTCGTCTTCTCGTGGATTGTAAAATCAGTAACTTTATAACCCAAACATCTTTTAGAGTGAAAGAAAGAATACTTATTTCGTATATTCGCACAGAAAGTAAATTCACATACCAAATATGTTTTACGGTGGGAAGTCAAATCTCTCTTTTCTGAGCTATGTGTTATTTGTAAAGATTCAGTTTGTATATGAGGTGGATTGATGTAAAGAAAATGATTTTAGTTACCTGATACCCGTAAATATGTACTTATTAAAAACAGTTTCATAACGACTGATGTATACAGCGTAAACACATTTATCGGAACTAGGAAACATAAAGACATTTATTGTGGACTGGTGTATATATATGTATTGTGGATGCTGTCTCTCTCTCTCTGTCTATATATATATATATATATAACCTTAATTATACAATACCTGTAAAGGTGTGTCTTATATTTATCGTGGACTGATATGTATAGTATGACTTATCTAACACCTTTAAAGATGTGTTTTATATTTGTTCCGGACTGATGTGTATAGTGTGACTTATATAACACCTTTAGAGATGTGTTTTATATTTGTTGTGGACTGGTATGTATATATATATAACCTTAATTATATAACACCTTTAAAGATGTATTTTATATTTGTTGTGGACTGGTATGTATATATTTAATGTGACTTATATAATATACATACCAGTCCACAACAAATATAAAACACATCTTTAAAGGTGTATATATAACCTTAATTATATAACACCTTTAAAGTTGTGTTTTATATATTATTGTGGACTGGTTTCTTTCTCATCGCAATCACTTAAATGTTCATTATGTGCTTCTTCCGTGTTGAAGCTGTAACCTTATTTGTGTGGGTTTCGTGTGTCATTGGAGATTTTGTACCGACGCAACGAAGTACATAACGAAACCAGCTACAGCGGAATATGGTCATTTGGCTTTGTGCCAAAATTGTGGGACTGAAGATAAAAAAATATAATAAAAACATCGGAAGCAGAAGAAACTGTTTAAAACTCACACATCCAGAAGGAGAGTAAATATCAGGGAGGATTGGCCCTGTCTCTAGCTTCTGAAAGTTTTACGATCTGCATTTAAAATGCTCTCGGAAATTAAATAAATAACTCTTTAGACCCTAGGGAGCGCTTTTTTAATCTGTTTTAAAATTTTCCTTTAACCCTAAGCATGAAAAGAATTGAAACGTGAGAAATTCCTTTCTGTCTTCTAAAATACTTTATTCAATCCATTTCTATCTTCGAAACCCTTTATCTAATTCAAATTCTGTAATTATTCTTGAAACAATTGCAGATACATATTATTTGAAAGTAAAAACAAAAATTAAGTAAAGCTGACATGTAAAATAATATTAACTCTTGCTTATAAAACTGTAATATGCTAATTTTACCCACATCTGCTACGTTATAAATTATGTAACGTTGAATATATATAACACACACATATAGTATTCAGTTTTACGACTTATAAAGCCATATTCACCAAACATCTAGTTCGTTGCAAGTGAAATATGAAGGATAAGCATAATGGATAAATATGAATCAAATTAGAATCTAAATACCTTGATAAACACGACATTTTATTACTCTTAACAACAACAACAAACCATTTAAGTTACATTGTTAACAGCCAGGATTTGCTATATTTGATATACTACTATTATTACCTAATATTGTTGTTGT
The DNA here is from genome assembly GCF_000517525.1 of Limulus polyphemus. NCBI lineage: Eukaryota > Metazoa > Arthropoda > Merostomata > Xiphosura > Limulidae > Limulus > Limulus polyphemus. The sequence continues at coordinate 5,287 of NW_013676222.1, forward strand.
TTTCGTCACATGCTGCATCTTGTGGAGATGAAACCGATTCTAGTTGTTGTTAAGTTCAAAGCTACACAATGGTCTATTTGTACTCTGCCCACCACGGGCATAGAAATTTGATTTTTATCGTCATAAGCCTGCAGACTTGCCGCCGAGCACTGGGGCCGTGAAAGCGATCTTATGTTATTGAAATTACAACTGTAAGACACGTGTGTTATTTTACTTTGGCCAATGGATAATACAACATATACGATATGAAGATACGCCCACTAATACGTGAAAATACAAAGTCCTAAAAAACCTGAGAAATTGTTGTTTAAGGTACGCTATTATTACAAAAACAGTGTAACAATAGAAACTGTAAATGGGGATCGAGCTTGGTATTTCAAGTGCCAATCCTCATATTTCTTTACCTAATGTAGGCCTAGTGCCAAAACTGCATGATTGTTCTATTTGAAAAATCCTTTCTTCGAATTTAGTTTTTTTTTGTTTTTTACTTTGTAACTTAGTTCAAAGAACGCATTCGTATGCCTTCTGAAAAAAAAAAAAAAAAGAACAAACAAACTTGAATGACACAGCAGCTAAGCCTATATCTATTTTGAGGTCTTGTTACGCTTTTTTGCACTTGACATAAACTAGTGTTGTATTCTTCTTCTTTTTCTTCATACATATTGACGGTGCAAAGAAACTTCTCTTATGTGCCGTATTTTATGCTGACTTTATGCTAATTTAGTGACAAATTCAAATTCGATGACGAGGAACCCACTTTGAGACTAATAATGGTTGGAGACGGCTTGAATGGAACGTTGTACATTTACTGTTATGTTAAACTTACATTAAAGTTTTCTTTATTACCCATTCAAGCCGTCTCCAACCATTATTAATTTAGTGACATCTAGTGGCAGTAAAGAAAACCTTTTGTTATTAGTACACATTCTGTACGGGCATTGATTATCTACAGCGGCATCTAGTAATAGTAAAGTACAACATTTTCTTCCATATTTTATTTTGGCATCTGTATACTAGTGACATCTGGTAGCAGTGAAGATATTTAACCTTTTTCTCTTTCTTTATTCGTTTTGGTATCTAGATGTTTTAGTGGAATTTGGAAACAACGAAAATAGTTTTGTGTATATTTTAACTTGTATTATCATACACTTATAAAATCAGAAATAATGAAAATAGTTTTATGTAGATATATTATTATGTGTTGTATCCTCATACACTTATAAAATCTGAGAATAATGAAAATATACTACGTTCATGTTTATTTACTGGATAAATATCAAACACGGCAAAAAACATCTGACATGTGAGTTTTTATTATTAAAAGCATATTTCAAAATTATTACAAAGTAAAACATTCCAGTTAAGAAGACATGGAGTTTAGTACAGTTTCCGTTAAAGATGCCTCCCAGTGGCACAGCAGCATGTCGGTGGACTTATAATCCTAGAATCCGGGTTTCGATACCCGTGGTGGGCAGAGTACAGATAGCCCATTGTGTAGCTTTGTGCTTAATTACAAACAAACAACCATTAAAGATGTGTGAAATGACGAATAGTTTTTAGACACTGATATAATTATATTACAATTTATATTACTTCAAACTTAATTAGAATATTGAAAATATAGCACATTTTTCACATTCATTGATTACATTTATACACGTCACATTTCTCACGTTTCTTGATTACGTTTACACACGCCACTAGTTAGAGCTCGTAGTTTTCCATCTTTTTTTAGCAAAAATATTTTTATTCGCTCTAGAAAATGTTTCCGCTTGGCACTATTTTTTTATAGTATTCAAGTAAAAATGTCAATCGTATAAAATTTATCTAGAAAAGTTTGGTTTGAATTTCGCACAAAACTCCTCGAGTGCTATCTGCTCTAGTCGTCCCTAATTTTGTAATGATACACTAGAAGGAAGGCAGGTAGTCAACAACACCCACAGTCAACTCTTCGGTTACTCTTTAACCAACGAAAAGCGGGATTGACCGTCACGTTATGAAATTCCCATGGCTGAAAGAGCGAACATGTTCGGTGACGGGGATTGAATTAAGATTTCGAGTCGAGCGCTCTAACCATCAGGATATGCCAGGCTTTATTTAGAAAAAGTGTCCCGTGATTCCGGTATAAAACTTTTGTAGTAAATTATAGTGCAGTATGAATCCTCAGCATTAGAAAGACAGAGGGGGAGAGACAGACAGTTTATACAACGTTTACCAATAGTTTATAACACACCCCAGTAACAAGAATTAAAACATTTCATTCCAATATTTTAAAAAATAACAATAAACGAAATGGTAAACTGGTCAGACTGCCTGTTTGACCTCTAATTTGGACCTATGACCTCAAGAGGGCGACCTCCCATGGAAGCAGCCATATTGAGGTCAAAGCTCGTAAATGTAACCAAAATAGGTCAGAAGTTTAGTTTAACCACCTTACACCTTAAGACCATATATGTTGGTTAAAGATAAAACACAATTTAGCCTAATCGCTTTATTACTACTATAATATAACCGGTTTCAGCAGCGATATACAGGTTACGAGTGTTCTTTACCTATTCTTCTATTCGTTGGATATGATGCAGTTTTCACCATCTTATCTTACAAAAATTGTGTTTGTTCAGCACAAAGCTACACAATAAGGTATTTGTGCTGCCCCCATCACAGGTATCGAAACTCGTTTTTGTAGTGTTAGAAGTCTGCATACTTACCGCTGTGCCACTAGAGAGCTTTTGCAGAAAAATATTTCTTAAAGAATAATAATTGATATCCTGACTTAAGTATTTTTTTTAGATATGAACACTCCTTCTGCCTCTTAATGAACTTTAATTACAAAATCGACAAAAAGTGTGCTAAATTACAAAACGTAAAGGGTTTCAGACAACATTAGAATGTGACAGACTCGCTTATTAATGTGTGGATTCTGGTGGCATTACACGAAAAATTAACGACTTTCGATAGAATTTCTCTTTAAATTAACAACTTTCTTTTCGATATATTTTATTTTTATAACGCTCAAGGTTTAAAAGAAGTTTAACGATATAATTAAATAATACATACATAATTTAATTTTTTTTCTTATGCTAATATCGGATGCAGTCTAACGAGTTATTTACGGAAATACAGTACACCAAAAGCTCTAAGTGCAGGAGATATTCTAAACTAAGATTTTTTAAAAACTTTTTGACCTAATTCTAATATACTTTAACAATACTGGCTAGGAAAAGTTAGTGTTTCAACGGTATTATTAGTCAAGAATATATTTTGGAAAGTCGGGTTTTATATAAGGCTGTTATTATTAAGTAGCTTTAAAGTCACATGAAGATAAACAAGCTATCTAAAAAGAAAGTTAAACCTGGGATTCAGAGTAAGTAAAGAATGCAATATTATATTTTACTAAATCATGTATTATTACAGGGGCCATCATTTGATTTTCAACAGTGTTCAATATAACCATAGACATGTAGGGAATAAATGGAATACCTGTAACATTGTGTTCCCTAGACAATTAAAGGTGGTGCTGGTGTCAATACGTGTTTCTGGTGTTAGCTTTTACTTGTCCATGGATCACTCATATTATATGGCCTGTGTTATGTACATCTAAAATAACCTTATAACTACTTTGTAATAGTGTTCATTTCTTTAAGAGCTTTGAATCTGAGTGGCCTTCACTAATGATATATAAACAGCTTGAAATCAAATAGTTTTGTGTTCTCAATAATAAAACTGTATCAGTGCGGTATATAGTTATTGTTATGTCTCTGTCGTTGGTTAATTTTCCGTAGAAATTCTTTCCGAAAAACTTCAGCGATACAAGTCCTTTCTTAAATACAACTATTTTATTCTTTCTCAATACAACTTTGCAATACACTTAATTTCCACAGTCACTTAAACACACGCTATAATTCACAACGATTCACGCAGTTTATTTACGACTTGACTAGATTATCTGTCTCTATCTCTTCAATCTGCAATTATTCATCCCGTCACTTCTTTTGCCGGCTTATATATACAAAAATAGAGGGCG